>NW_023200035.1:0-932 GCF_002007445.2 Ailuropoda melanoleuca
TTGAAAATGAATAATACAGGCCTTCTATCACTTGGATCTTTATATGACATTACTTTTCTTTCATTTGGAAGATTATTATCTTATAATAGGTACCCTCGCACATCACTTACTATTCACCAAGCACTGTCCGAAGAGTTTTACAAATGCCTACGTATTTCATCCTCTGAAAAGCCCTAGGGGCAGGTGCTCTAGGGACCCTTCTTTTCCAGACGCAGAAACAGAGGCACACGAGGTTAAGTAACTTGCCGAGTTGTATACAGTCAATGAGGGGCGGGTCCAGGATGCCCACCTGTCAGGGGAGCTCCGGTCTCTGTTCGTAACTCTGCCACTGGCCCTTGGAGGGCTCGTTACACATTAGAGCCACCTGGGACACGCTTTAAAAACATCCATGGTCAAGCTAAGTTCCGAACGATTAGTGGAGAAAATCTGCGCCGGGGGCAGAAGGTGTAATGGGTGGGCTTTGAGGCCACGCTGTATCACTCTGCAACTGGGGTGAGGCAGGGGCATCAGGTAAATCACGTGACTTCTATAACCTCAGTAGACCTCAGCTGTAAAATGGGACACCACCAGCTCCTGCCCGGTAAGGTGGTTAGGAGCTTTAAATGCAGAGTGACCATCTGTCCCAGTTAACTCAGAGTGAGCGGGCTCCCGGGAAGGGGGGGACGTCAGTGCTCAAGCCCACCAAGTGGGGACAGACTAGCACTTCTTGTTTCCCATCTAAATGAGTAGACGCTACCATATCCCCGCGCATTCCACCAGCCCTGGTAAGCATGTAGCGAGCAGTCCTTATTAACATGTTATACGCCCCAGAGCCACCCTACATCCAGGGGATTCTCAAGGCAGGAATGAGCAGGCACATTAGAAGGTCAGAGGAAGGCCAGTAGGGCTGGACCACATAATGCAAGAGGTTGCTATGGTCAATCTCAGGGGTA
>NW_023200036.1:0-2520 GCF_002007445.2 Ailuropoda melanoleuca
CCAACTGATTCAATGCAGAATCACTAATCTATTGACCAGAAGCCTTTCATCTTTCCTTAGAACAGGGACAGAGCTGGATTAATGGGAGTTCATCCAGACAGGTGTCCAAAGTACCATTTTATAAGGAATGCGAATGTCTGACAAGGGATAGAAGACAGAGGAAATTGTGCTTGCCAGAATTCCTTCCAGAGATAGCATTACACGTGTTTAAAAAAGGATCTTTTGGCAGCCAATTAAATTTGGTAGGATACCCCAGAAAACAATGGAAAAATCTTTGTCATAATTTAAGAAAAGTAGTTTGTTGAATAAAATGGCCAAATTCCTTACTAATTCTGTGACAATTTGGTTTGCTGTTCAGCAGTGAATTCAGCATTCTCTCTCCCAGTTTCCCTCCATGGACAGAAAATACATCCAGATCTGTTGAGGTTAACTGGCCACATGACCTGCTTTGGCAATGGACTGTTAGCAGACATACTAAATCAAAATCTACATTTGCAAAAAGATCTTGAGTTGCTTGTCCAAACAGTGATACAAACAATGAGAAGTGGAAGGGCACTAAATACTTGAAGAAGCTATTATATTCTCCATTTCATAGATTGAGATTTCAGATTCTTCATTTTTAACAAGCTCCCTGGTGGTGCTGATGATGCTAGCCGATGGACCACAGGTTGAGCACAAGCAGTTACATCTCAGTGTCTTCATTTGGAAAACAGAGATCATATTATCTACTCATGGAATTGTTTGGGGGCCAATTCAAATGGTGTGTCTACGTTGCCTAGCACTATGCACAGTGAATGGTCATTTTTATTTACACTTCCTATCCTATCTCAGACCACGAAAGAGGAGAGCAAATACATGGGGTTAAGTTTTGTGCAAAAATGTGGGATGCAGAATAAGAAGATGAGTTCAGGACTACTGTAGTCACTTGCGACTGTGCAAACTTGGGTAGGTTGTTTAATTTGGTGAATCCCAGTGTTCTCATCTGCAAAGGAGTAATGATGTCTACTTCTCAAGAATATGAAGATCAAATAAGGTCTGTTCCAGGCACATGGTGGGCTCTAGAAACTTGTTGGTTGAATCCAAATGTGGTTCAGAATTAAGTATACCTAAGAGCCCCATGTCATTCAAAGGTACCAAACCGCAAACATCAAGAGTCATTGTCCTGTGAGCATCCACTGAATAACTACTATGTGCCATGGAGCAACTCGACAGGATATTAGTACATGTCTAAAAATGCCGGAAGCAGTGAGGGCATGGGATGCCTGTAAAACCCGAATTCCTTTAAAAACAGGGAGGAGGCCATGCCACCTCCCTGTTCAAAACCCTTCAAAGTCATCCTGCTACACTTAAAATAAATTCCCAAATTCTCAACAAGCCTTGCATGGTCCAGCAACTGATGGTCACTCTAAATGCATGCCACTGTCTTGGCCACTCTCCATTTTGCTCACTCCATCCCAGCCTCTTTGCCTTTCTCTCAAAACACTAAGCACATTTCTGCTCTGGGGCCTTGGCACATGCTGTCTCTCTTCATGAAACACTCTTAACCCAGGCATCTATATGGTTCATTCCTAAGTGATGTCCTTTCATTTTGGTTTTAGCTAATCCCCCCCTTCATTAGAGAGGTCTACCTAATAACCCATTTTCAAATATCACTCTAACCCCCACCATATCACTCTCTGCCCCCTTATCCTACTTTATTTGCCCTCATGGCTCTCATCACTGGCATTAAACTATACACATGTTTGTTTTCATATTTTCTAACTCTACCATGAGACTCTAAGATTCATAAAAAATGGATTTTGTCCCTTTATTTCACTTGTGTATCCTCAGCTGACATGCAATAGATATTTAATAAATATTGTTGAGTGGGTACATGAAAAAAAATGCTGTACCATGAAATTCCTAACATGCAGGAAGGTATGTGCAGGTGTGTTGATTGTCAACATTTAGCTTTTGTAAGAAGAAGTTGTCAGTGTATTTATATTTATTCATGCATCCAACATTTTTAAAGAAACTTCTGTCAGACACTTTTCTAGAACTTGGGGTACATCAGCGAATGTTGTAGGTTGGGTTCCTTGGGAAATAGACTCTGAGATGGAGATTACTGGGGAAGAACATTCTGGGGATGTGTTCTTGGGGTGGACACCTGTGAAGGTCAGTGAAATATGGGAAGAGCAAAGCTGATCCATGGAGTCCATTCCCCGTAGAGCTGTGGACATTGGATGTCCTTCACAGCTGTCCCAAATTCAGGCAAGGATTCTGAGGCTCTGTACTTTTGCATCTAGAAATCTTGGGACAGAGGCTTGTCCTTGAGGAAGTGCATGACATTGGGCAAGATGGATCTCGTCAGCAGAGGACAATTTCAAAAGAAATAATCTCTTGAGCAGTCACCCTCCATCATTCCCAGGACATAGGGGAAAGTGTGCTTTTAGTCCTGAAGAGAGAGAGAGAGAGAAAGAGAGAATGTGTGTGTGTGTGTGTGTGTGTGTGTGTGTGTGTGTGTGTGTGTGTGTGTTGTGG
>NW_023200037.1:0-617 GCF_002007445.2 Ailuropoda melanoleuca
GGGAGCTGTTAAAGCACAGATAGCTGATTAATACCTGGAGGAAGACTATGTGAGCTCTGAAACAAGGGAGCTCCTCCGGCACACAGTAGGGACGGGCAGAGCGGAGGGCAGGGAGCCCCTGGCATGGGGCCGGTGGGAGGCGGCCCTTGGGAAGAAGCAAGGTGAGCGTGTCTTGGAGGACGAGCCGGGGCAGGAGCCAGGGCCAGCTGCTGCGGGATGCTGCTGCAAGGCCAGGAGCGTGGATTACACTTGCGGTGGTCTCAGGTGGTTTCTTGCATGGGAAGGAGCAAGACTGGCGCCTGGGGAGGTGGGTCCGGGCGCTGCACCGAGTCACCTGACGTAGGCGCTNGAAGGAGCAAGACTGGCGCCTGGGGAGGTGGGTCCGGGCGCTGCACCGAGTCACCTGACGTAGGCGCTGGTGGCAACTCCGAGGGGAGGAGGCAGGGACTGGAGTGAGAGCGGCAAGGAGAGGAAGGAGTTCCTTTGAAAGGGATGCCAGAAGAAGAGCAAGGCACTCCAAGCCACATGGGCCATTCACAGTCCCACGGGCCTGTACATACCAGATAACCTGAACCAGACAGGCAGGGCCCTGGTTTCCTTCTAGCTCAGAACAACAT
>NW_023200038.1:0-271 GCF_002007445.2 Ailuropoda melanoleuca
TTTTGATGGGGTCTTTGCCTGGTTTGGGGATCAAGGTAATACTGGCCTCATAGAATGAGTTTGTTAGTTTTTCTTCTGTTTCTATTTTTTGAAACTGCTTCAGGGAATAGGTATTATTTCTTCTTTGAATGTTTGGTAGAGTTCCCTGAGGAATCTGTCAGGCCCTGGACTCTTGTTTTTGGTGAGGTTTTTGATCACTGCTTCAATCTCTTCATAATTAATCAGTCTGTTTAAATAATCAATTTCTTCCTGTTTCAGTCTTGGTAGTTTA
>NW_023200038.1:458-638 GCF_002007445.2 Ailuropoda melanoleuca
AAGTCTGGCCAGTGGCTTATCGATCTTATTTATTCCTTCAGAGAACCAGCTTCTAGTTCTGTTGATCTGCTCTACTGTGCTCCTGATTTCTAATTCATTGATCTCTGCACTAATCTTGATCACCTGCCTTCTTGTGCATGGGTTAGGCCTGTTCTGTTCCAGCTCCAGCTTCTTGAGGTG
>NW_023200039.1:0-1371 GCF_002007445.2 Ailuropoda melanoleuca
TGCAGTGATTGCTAGGACACTGAAAAGGAAGCTCAGCACAGTTAGGATTTTTTCTTTCACCACTTTGTTCCTAACTCTTAGAACTGTGTTTAGCACAGAGAGAATGCTTAATAAATGTTAACAAATTAAATGAATGGATCATATGCATAAGCAAGATGTAGGATGACTACCCGGTTTCTGAATGGATGAAAATGTTAAATTAAGGAGGGGGGTGGGGTGAAGGAAAGCTTTGTGGTTCTTTCTTAAATGTGAATATAAAGTCATTCATGTTATCATCATCATCTTCTTACCAGTAACAGTCTTTTCTGAGTATCTGTTCTAGTAGAAATACCATTATAGACACTGTAACAAAAAATATATGAGATATATGATCCCTTCTTTTCTAGGGATAAGAGCACGTGGAGGATTTAGTTGAAATTTAGGCAGGTATGGTAGAAAAAGGCAACAGATTTCTCCCCAGAAAAACCAAACACTTAAAGAAAATGCAGAAATGGTTCCAATGTTTCCACTGAAAACTGCTTTGAAATTTGAATCCTATTCCCAGATAAAAAAGCAAATGTCAACANAAAGCAAATGTCAACAAAATAATAACAGTTTTAGAATTCAAAGACTAAGATAGTCTTCACTTTCTAAAAGGTATTATTTGAAGGAATACTTTAGCAAAGCCAAAATAATTAATCAATTAATGATGAAAAGTCCTTGAGCGCACTTAAAGAAAAATCTCTGGATTATAGACTTACTAAAGTCTAAGAAGTCTACCCAATATTGTCCNTCTGGATTATAGACTTATTAAAGTCTAAGAAGTCTACCCAATATTGTCCTTCTAACAAATATATTATTAAACCATGGGTCAACTTAATGATTTGTTGAAGATAATTACTTCTTACTCTATACACAATTGAAAAACAGAAGAAAAGCAAAGAAAATTAGAAATACCAGGTAAAAGAGATAGTGATGCTAGAAAGTCATAATCCAAATAAGAAGTAAACAAAATATAACATTACTTTGAGCAAAATAATTAAATAAAGAAAAGGTAGTGCATTTAGTTTTGATAAAGTTTTCCATTTGAGTAACACAAATGTACCAACGTGGATTTCTTTTCCTCTTCAAATCCATTCCCACTAGTTGGGCAGTTATGCAGGATTTCAATATTTTATACACTTGATATTGAAAAATCCATTTATTTTAATATTAAATGACCAACTTATCCTCAAACGTAGAAGACTTACCCAACTAAATTGGAGGTTCTGTCTTATTCACTCCTGTATGAATATCACCAAGAGCAATGCCTGCCCTGACACACAGTTGCAATTGGTAAATATTTCTTGTTATAATCATGGGACAGAACACATCTGTCATTCACTTTGATAG
>NW_023200040.1:0-644 GCF_002007445.2 Ailuropoda melanoleuca
GGGCTTCCGGGCCGAGCCGCCGCGACCCCTGCCCCGCAGGCCGGGCGGCCGCCTCTGCGCGCCGCGATGGGACAACGGTGAGTGGGGCCGCCCTGCGGCGTACAAAGCCCCAGGGCGCGGATCTCGGGGAGAGTCGGCGGCGCACCCGGAGCTGGGGGGGGACTCTGCACCCCCTTCCCCCGGGGGCCGGGGGAGCCGCTAGGGAGGCTTCCAGGCGACCGCAGTGCCGGGTCTTCCCATCCCAGGGTCCCTGCTGTTTGCCAGGCACTGTGCTCGGCGCTTTTCCATACTTGTCTCCTTTAAGACCCCCAGTGCCCCGTTCGGGGGTGTAATGGGAGGGGTCCCTCAGTCAGAGGCCGAGGGCCGAGCATCATCACATCGGTGCCCGCCTGACCTTGGGAAAGCTTCTTTACTCCGAGCCTGGGCTGCTGCTACTGTAAATGGGGGAACGGTGGAAGGGGTGTTGCGAGGGAGTGCANAGGGAGTGCACGCTGTAATACTACCCTGGGTACTATTGTGAGAGATAATGTACATAAATTATCATAGCTAAATTTTGAGCACTTTCTCTGTGCCAGGCCCCAGGTACTAAACAGTTGGTATGAGTTATCTAAATCATCGCACCGGTGCTACGAGGTAGCTACTGT
>NW_023200041.1:0-1201 GCF_002007445.2 Ailuropoda melanoleuca
GTATCTCCCTCTACCCTTCACCCATTTTGCCCAACTCCCCACCCCTCTCCCCTCTGTCTACCATCAATTTGTTCTCTTTGCTTACAAGTCTGATTCTGCTTTTTGTTTGTTTATTCATTTTTTAACATTCCATTTGTGAGTGGAATCTTACGGTATTTGTTCTTCTCAGTCTGACTTACTTCACTTAGCATAACACCCTCTAGTCCACCCATGTTGTCTCAAATGGCGTGATCTCTTCTTTTTATAGCTGTGTAATTAATATTGCAGTGGGTATATATGCCACATTCTCCTTATCCATTTGTCTACTGATGGACACTTAGGTTGCTTCCATGTATTGGCTATTGTAAATAATGCTGCAATAAACATGAGGGTGCATATTTCTTTACGAGTCGGTGTTTTTGTTTTCCCTGGGTAAATACCCAATAGTGGAATTGTTGGATAATATAGTATTTCTATTTTCTAATTTTTTTTGATAAACCTCCATGTTTTCCACAGTGGCTGTACTGATTTACATTCTCACCAACAATGCATGAGTGTTCCTTTTTCTCTACATCCTCACCAACACCTGTTTCTTGTCTTCTTGATTTTAGCGATTCTAATAGGTGTGAGGTGACATCTCATTGTGGTTTTGATCTGCATTTCCCTAATGATGTGTGATGTTGGTGTTTTTGTGTATGGCGTTAGAAAGTAGTCCAGTTTCATTCTTTTACTGTCCAATTTTCCCAGCACCATTTTTAAAAAGATTTTTATCTATTTGGGGGGGAGGGAGGAGAGAGCAAGAGTGGGTGAGGGGCAGAGGGAGAAGCAGACTCCTGGCTAAGCAGGGACCCTGATGCAGGGCTCAATCCCAGGACTTCAGGATCATGACCTGAGTTGAAGGTAGTTGCTTAACTGACTGAGTTACCCANCACCCAGGTGCCCCATTCCCAGCGCCATTTAAAAAATTGTCTGGTTCTTTGGGTGGAACAGTGGATAGGTAGGGAAGAGACACTTCTTCAAAGAGTATGCTCTTAACTGAACTCTTAGGAGGATCATGTTAGGTAAATAGGCTAACAATGGCCTCTGTGCAATGGCCCTAAATGGTCCCTATGTTGCCTATTTCTTTACAGCAGGCTAAGACATTAACCCATGGTCCACTGGTGCTAATTAATTACCAATCAATTGCTTCAAATACAGTTCAAGTAAATATAATTTAGCCATT
>NW_023200042.1:0-636 GCF_002007445.2 Ailuropoda melanoleuca
GTACCCTTCACACTGGAAGATAATTTTCTCATTGCCTGGAGGCAGCTATAAACCCCACACTCCAGCCTACCAAAATCTAGGAACTCTCAGGAGACACTCCCACCAGCTGCCCACACAACTTTGGACTTTTTTTTTTTTTTAATGTGATTGGCCTTTCCATAGGTGCAATATTATAAGATACAAAATTTAAAACACAATCTTGGCTGAAAGACTCACAATCCAAACACAGAAAGTAAACGTGTCATCTCTCATTATTCAATCTGCCTTTAATTTAAACCACGTGATGCTATCAAACTCCAGCCTGGCCTGGCGTGACATCCTCAGGGAGGGGTACCCAGCACATTGCAGAATTTGGAAAACACAGAGACATTTTCCCAGCTGTTCTTTCTTTCTCCACTGTCCCCCATCACCCTGCCCAACATCCCTCCCCCCCCCCCATCTCAGTTGGTTTGCTTTGGGGAAGGAGATGCTGTACTGTAATCGTGTGATGGGTTAGCNGCCTTCAACTACAATGCTCCAAACTGGCACTGACTTCAGACTTCGGCAGCCTTCTTTGGAAGTCTGTTGACTTCAAACATTTTTCAGCCAACAATGCATAATCAGGCTTGAGAAGCCTTCACATTTAACAAGAATAAA
>NW_023200043.1:0-888 GCF_002007445.2 Ailuropoda melanoleuca
AAAAATAGTAATAATGTCTAATTTGTGAGGCAGGAAGGGGAAATAGATTCAACCTAAAGAACTTGACATATGTATTGGATATATTTACGGCATATATATTGAGAAAGTAGTGATCTGTGTTGGTATTTTCAGTGTTTCAAAGCTTTGCTTAGAAAAGGTAAATATCTTGGTTTACTTCACACGTTGCCAATAAGTAAATAAATAAATAACTACGAAAGAAGTGGATAAGGGAGCTATAATGAGGAAAAAGAAAAGAGAAGAAAAATTGGCTATCCCCCCTCCTCAACAAAAGGAAAAAAGAGAGGAGGGAGAAATAGGACAAAACAGATTTTATAAAAATCCAAATACATTAGCAGTATTAATATTTTAATCACCTCAATTAAAATACAAAGATTATCTACTGCATTTAAAAANGCTGCATTTAAAAAAATTTTAGTCATATTTGAGTTCAAGAAATAGAAACTGGAAACTTAAGAAAGCAGAAAAATTTTAAGTGAAAAAATAGAAAATATATGCAAGTTAAATTCTAACCAAAATAAGTTTGTATTATCAGATGCAATGGACTTTGAAACAAAAGTTATGGAAATAAAAAGATCCATATGTAACTAAAGAGTTTGATTCACAAGGAAAATAGAAAATTAGAAAATTTATTATTTTTTTCTAATTTTCTATTAGAAAATATCTCTAAATAATAATGAAAATATTGCATATCATTAGATATGCAACTAACATTCAGTAATGAATTAATTAACCTCAAATTTATTTAAGATCTCATTTAAGGCAGTATATACCTTTTGCAGCCTATAAAAATTAGTTAAACATTGAAGTAATGTATAAAAAGTTCTTGGCATGACGTCAGGCATTCAGGAATCATGCAATGCTAATTGT
>NW_023200044.1:0-807 GCF_002007445.2 Ailuropoda melanoleuca
AAAAGGCAAACAAAAACTCTTAGGGATTTTCTCAAAACGATATTGGTCAAAATACAAAGATTTGTCTCCTCATCTGGTCTTTGCAGCTCATTCATAACTGTACTGATATACTTCTTTCTGAGGAGAAAACAAAGGTGACTTCTCTTAGGTTTTGCTTGTAAAACAAAACGTGAGTGACCAAGTGTATTTTGCAAAGATTTGGAAAGGAGGAAAATACAACTGGGAAATACATCCACAGCATTATATGTACCCAAGGTAGGAACATTGTATGGAAAAGAATTCTTCAGTTGGGTTTGTATATGCTCTGCATTGTGAAACCACATTTCATGGCAGNTATTCAGGCCTGTAAGAAATAATGCTTGAATAAATGAGCAGGTTTTGTGATCATATTCTCTGTGCCATTTTCTCTGTATCCATTCAGAGCAAGTCAAGAGGATATATATTTAAATGTTAGTATAAAATCTTTAAACTAGACAATTGGAAACTCGTTTAAGCTCTGAGGATAATAAGATATGAGACCGTGTTCCTAAGAGAGTCTTGATATTATAATCCATTCCAAATAATTTTAGTTTTGTGTTATATATTCAATGACATACTCCAGGGCAGATATAAAACAAGTAAACCCACATGTCTCTTTTTGTGTTATCAATCCATTTACATACAAAGTTGCACTGAAATACACACACACACAGTAGTAAAGATACTTATAATAACTGATCAGAATGGATAGAGATACTTGATTTTTATGCCTTTATTGTTTAGAGCAACTTCAGGTTCACAGAAAAATTAAGGGAAAGGTACAGAGAT
>NW_023200045.1:0-164 GCF_002007445.2 Ailuropoda melanoleuca
ATATTTAGAAATACGGGGGTGCCTGGGTGGCTCAGTCGTTAAGCGTCTGCCTTCGGTTCAGGGCGCGATCCCGGTGTGCTGGGATCGAGCCCCACATCAGGCTCCTCTGCTGGGAGCCTGCTTCTTCCTCTCCCACTCCCCCTGCTTGTGTTCCCTCTCTCGCT
>NW_023200045.1:597-794 GCF_002007445.2 Ailuropoda melanoleuca
CCCCCTGCTTGTGTTCCCTCTCTCGCTGGCTGTCTCTATCTCTGTCAAATAAATAAATAAAATCTTAAAAAAAAAAAAAGAAAAGAAAAAGAAAACTAGACGGAATTATACTAAAACATTAAAATGGTTATGTCTGATTGGTGAGTTGGGTAATTATCATATTTTTCTGTATAGATTCCTTTACTTCCCAAGTTTTA
>NW_023200046.1:0-221 GCF_002007445.2 Ailuropoda melanoleuca
AGACCACTATGTGGCACTCTCTTCAGGCTTCCGTGAACACTTTCCCTCATGTTTCCCTATTCACGAAGGATATTGATAATGCTAAGACGGCCACTGCACAGTGTTGTTTCTGACAGAAATGATTTAGGCATTTTCTTTCCATTGCCACCAGCAGATTTGATGGGATTTACCCATGAAGCAAACATTGCATTGGAGGCTGGTTTGGCCAAATTTTGTTTCTC
>NW_023200046.1:567-738 GCF_002007445.2 Ailuropoda melanoleuca
ACTATGTGGCACTCTCGTCAGACTTCCGTGAACACTTTCCCTCATGATTCCCTATTCACGCACGATGATAGTGCTAAGACGGCCACTGCACCGTGTTGTGTCTGACAGAAATAGTTTAGGCATTTTCGTTCCATTGCCACCAGCAATTTTGATGGGATTTACAAATGAAGC
>NW_023200047.1:0-2521 GCF_002007445.2 Ailuropoda melanoleuca
GCTTCTTCATCTCCCACTCCCCCTGCTTGTGTTCCCTCTCTCGCTGGCTGTCTCTCTGTCAAATAAATAAACAAATCTTTAAAAAAAATGAACACTTGCCAAGACAGATTTTTATAGTATAAACATTTACATTTAACAAATTATCATGTCCTACACACACACACACACACACACACACACACACACACACACACACTCTAATGCTATTTAACCATGCTGTTCATGGATAATTAGATGGACCTGCCTTATCTACAGCACAGAAAGCCCTTCTTCACTTCCCCTCTCTGCTTCATCATTTCCTGCTTCAAAATTCAGCTCCTCTGCTGTGACTCCTTCTTTGACTTCCTCTCGAGGAAGCTCTGAACTGACTTACGTGCTGCATACTTTATTACTGCAATGTGGGAGTTGTGGTGCACCTTCCACTGGCCTGGGAACGCCTCCAGGGAAGGGACTGGGTAAACTCTTGTCTGTAACCCCAGCGCCTAGCATGGTCCTGCGAGGCTATAGACGCTAAGTGAAGGAAGGGAGGGAAGGAGAATGAGAAGGCTCTATCAAGAATGAAGCACTGGGGCGCCTGGCTGGCTCAGTCACTAGAGCGGTCCGCTCTGGATTTTGGCTCAAGTCATGATCTCAGGGTCCTGGGATGGAGCCCCACATCGAATCCTGCATCAGGATCCACGCTCAGCGGGGAGTCGGCTTGAGGATTCTCTCTCCCTCTGCCCCTCCCGCCTTGTGTGCGTGTGTGCATGTGCGCTCTCTCAAATAAATAAATAAATAAATAAACAAATAAATATTGTTTAAAATAAAAAAAAAAAACCGAGATGAAAAGTAGGAGCCCCCAGACAAGAAGCAGTTTGGGGAATCTCTCCTGTGGGGTAAGTGGTTGGGGAGCTGCCCTTCCAGCCCTGCATTTCTCTGGACTCCGGCCAGCTGGTCCCCTCACCTGCGACAGCCTCACTTCTTTCTGGTGAAATCCCTCCCCACCTTCACAGTCAGCTCAACAGAAACCACCATCTCTGGCACCAGGACACAGCCCCACGCATTTTCTCATGTGACCCTAACAACAGCCCCGTAGGCAGATGTTATGACTTCATTTTTTACAGACAAGGAAACAGAGGCCAGAAATGACCTCCTAGGTGAGAAAACAGCGGCCAGAAAGGCACTTGGCCAAAGTCTCACAGGGAGACAGGTATAATTGCCGCCATCCACATCAGCACTAGGGACACCCGTGGTTGTGGCATGGACGCTGCTTTGACTTTTAGAATTGGCATGTGAGAAACACAACTCAAAACAGGAAATGACTTTCCCCTCATGTTCTCTCTGCACTCCCTGTTAATACCCCAAAACATAAATAACTCTTCAGAAGCTGTGGTTGGTGACTTGTGGGAAGGAAGTACAGGCTTTGGGTGGAAGCTACGACAGACTGACATTTATTTTTTGTTTTTGATTTTTTTTTAAGCAGACTTCACACCCAATGTGGAGCCTATTGCGGGGCTTGAACTCATGACCCTGAGATCAAGACCTGAGCTGAGATCAAGAGTTGGGCGCTCAATCGACTGAGCCAGCCAGGTGCCCCCAGACTGCCATTTGAATGAGGAATCCCTGTTGCAATCATCTCTCTCATAGTGGCTGTAAGACGGGCTTCTACGGGCATTACCCAAATGGACGTGAAGAAGCCAGTATAGCTTTCAAGAACTTCCCCGAAGCTTCTCAACAAAACCTTCTGAGTACACAGCCCAGAGTTGGACAACACTGTCATTAGGGTCAAGATTTTTCATTCCTGAGCCCATGGCAAACATCACTTATGGACCACAGGACTCCTTCCCACCAAGCCAGAGAAATAGCCCATCCATGCAGCAATCCAAGTAGCTGCAACCAATTGACTGGAGTGGGTACACGCCAACAAACCTATTCAATGTTTCATCTCGTTGTGTGCCAGGCCCATTGCTAGGAGATGCAGGGATGAACAGCATGCTGTCTCTGCCCTCAAGTCAAATATGGGTAGGGGCTGGGAGCAGGCAACACTGTGAACACATATTATAGCCAGCTTACACACAAAACCAGGGTTAAATATATGAACATGGTATTGTGGAAGCTCATACAAGGCAATGACTAATTCTTCCTAGAAGTGCGACATAGACGTGAGTCTTGAAGGATGAAGAGGAATTGAATAGGCCAAGCAAGGTGGAAAAGGCATTCCTGGCAAAGGGACTTACACATACAGCACTGGAAT
This sequence comes from Ailuropoda melanoleuca, assembly GCF_002007445.2. NCBI lineage: Eukaryota > Metazoa > Chordata > Mammalia > Carnivora > Ursidae > Ailuropoda > Ailuropoda melanoleuca. The sequence goes on from NW_023200047.1 coordinate 2,234, forward strand.
GGGTGTTAAGGAGAAAAAAGTCTATACTCAATGTGGGAAGGACCTCTTTCTTGCATTTCTCTAAGCCATACATATGTCCTCTGTAAAAATGACAATAGTACCTACCTCTTAAGATTGTGTTGAGGGCTGGATAAGATAGAGTATATAACGGGGCCCCTGGGTGGCTCAGTCATTAAGCGTCTGCCTTTGGCTCAGGGCGTGATCCCAGAGTCCTGGCATCGAGCCCCGCATCGGGCTCCTCCACTGGGAGCCTGCTTCTTCCTCTCCCACTCCCCCTGCTTGTGTTCC
>NW_023200048.1:0-893 GCF_002007445.2 Ailuropoda melanoleuca
AAACGTAGACCAACTTACAAGCTCATAGTGCCTTTCCGTGTTCTGATAACTCCATCCTTCCTCGTCAGTCTGCATGAAGGAGACTGAACCCACTATTATTAGTCTTATTTTATTGAGGACTGGAAGGCAGACTTCCTCTTCATTTCCTAGTCTTCATCTATGAGGACACAAGTCAAGACTCTATCAGGAAAGTACCTGGCATCACTTATCCCTGTTTTGAGGACCGATGAAGCTCAGCGATCATCTTACCAAGGAGAGTCGAAGGAAGCTGATCTCTGTTGTGTTTCTCTGAAGGTCTTTCTCACTGAAGAAGCACTGATTTTTCATCCACTTCAATTAATGAAAGAAACTTCTGGTGCTGGTACTCCTTATGGAGGAGAAATAAACAGTGAAGGGCTCACCTCCAGTCCACCCATGACCAGACAGTGTGTGGTCAGTGCTGGGAGGTGTTGGAGAGCAGGTGCTCCTTCCTTATCTTAGGTCATCCAGATGTAGGAACCTCACCTCGAGGAGGACCCAGGTGTTCATGAGGACATATCTAGCTCTCGCAGTGGCTCATGGTGAGACCTCAGTGTGCCGGGCTGTCATTCTGAGGTTGTCAGCTGCCCCGGGAAACAACCGGGTGGCAGTTGTTATGCATCGTCCCCAGTGTGCGGTGGAGAGGAACACTGCCTTGTGCGGTGCTCCATGTTTGATCTGATTCCTAGCAGTGTCTGTCTGTCTNGTGTGCGGTGCTCCGTGTTTGATCTGCTTCCTAGCAGTGTCTGTCTGTCTGTCTGTCTGTTTTGTTTTGTTGTCCTCATGAGTATTGCTAAGAATGGCGATGAGTGAACAGAAAACAATCTAGTCATCTGGATTCCATGAACTCAAGGACATGGAGAGCTCCTGGGAAG
>NW_023200049.1:0-835 GCF_002007445.2 Ailuropoda melanoleuca
AAATTATAGCTAAAACGTGCAATGGCCAAAGTCTCAATGGTTTTCACCTAGGATTAGGAAGAACAGAAGGATAGAGTAAGTACATCCACTCTCACCACTTCCGTTCACTATTGTATTAGAGGCACTAGATAGTACAAAAGGGCAAGAAAGAGTAATAAGGCATACAAATTGGGAAGGAAAAGTAAACTATGTCTACTTTCAGACGACATGACCATCTACAGGGAAAATACTAAGAAATCTCAAAATAGCTACTAAAATAGTAAATTTAGGTAGATCACAGGATATAAACTAATACTCAATTTCACTTCCATATCAGCAATGAACAAGAAAATGAATTTTTTCAATGCTCCATTTACAAAAGCATCAAAAAATAAAATATCTATGGATAAATTTAGCAAAAGATAAGGAATACCTGATGCAGAACTGTGAAACACTGTGAAGGAATATTAAGTAAATTAAATAATAAATAACTGTAAAGACAGCTACATTCATGGATTGGAAGACTTAATGTTATTAAAATGACAATTCTCCTGGAATTGAAAAACAGATTCTATGCAATCCAAATTAAAATACTAGCAGGCTTTTTGAAGGAACTGACAAATTTAATAATTAACTTTATATTAAAAACAAAAAATCTAAAATAGCTAAAACAACTCTGAAAAAGAAGNATAAAATAGCTAAAACAACTCTGAAAAAGAAGAACAAGATGGGGAGATTTACACTACTTAATTTCAAGACTTACGGTAAGACTATAGTTATCAAGGCAGTGTGGTAGTGGCATAAGGATCAACAAACAGCTCAGTGAATCAAAATAGTGTCCATGAAAACACACACA
>NW_023200052.1:0-1425 GCF_002007445.2 Ailuropoda melanoleuca
GTTGCCAGGCTGAAGTACATTATCACTTAGAGATTCACACAGGAGCTAGTGACAGAACCAGAAATAATAGCAAGTTAAGAAGATGGAAACATAAATGTCTCTTAAGTAAAAGGAGTTCTGAGGAAGGCCCTCCAGACTATCTGACAACTCCACTGGGTCCTCAGAACCCAGGATCAATTTTTTTCTATTTTATTCTCCTTAGTACTTATTCTCTATCTTCAAGTTAGCCTCGTGCTCTAAAATGTCTGGACTCCCAAGCATCACACCTAGACTCAAGCAAAGAAGCAGGAGGATGAAAAGGAACAGTCTGAGAGAGCTTATGTTTAAGTGTGTATCCCAGCCTGGGAGAGCGTTCTTGGAAGTTCCACTCTGCACCTTCTGCTTATATCCATCTCATTGGTCAACTGTATCTATGAAGTAGCTTATACAGTCTTTGCATGAGATATCTTACTATTTTGTTTTATTTTGGTTTGGTTTTCAGTGGAGGAAGAAGAAGGTAATGGCTATGGACTAGGAAACTAGCTATACATTTCTTCACTCTGAAAAGCACATCATTATTAGATATGCCTACTAAACATCCAGAAGCTCAAAGACTCAAATATTCATTATGCTGTTTCAAAAATTTTAATTTTGGCCATTTAATACAAAATTTTCATACCTTTGTGCTCAAGTACTTTGAAAAAGCCATTAACATGATACTCAACACTGGCAAGTGTACTTTTTTGTTTTTGTTTTTACTCTTTTTACCATTAAGAAGGTGCACAACATAGTAGGTTGTATTAAAGCACATTTTTACAATTTTTCCTTGATTTTTTTAAGTTGTAAGGGCCATGGAAATTTCTTTTTTTTTTTTAAGAATTTATTTATTTATTTGACAGAGACAGAGCGGGATAGCAGCAGAGGGAGAGGGAGAAGCAGACTCCCCGCTGAGCAGGAGCCTGAGGTGGGACCTATCCCAGGCCCCTGGAAGCATGACCAGAACTGAAGGCAGAGACTTAACCAACCGAGACACCCAGGTGCCCTGGGTCATGGAAATTTCTTTGGCCAATTACATGTAGCCTGTGCAATAAATCTATTAGACTTAGGCTACATATTCTTACTAATAAATGTGTCTACAATTAAATTTGGCTATGCCTCAGGCAAATTTCTCTATAGAAGTGGCTCTTGGGAAAGTAATCCTCCTATTGCCTCCTTCCCTTATGCGGAAGTCCAAGGGACTCGTTAAGTAGAAGGGGATTATGTGAAGAGTTAGCCACTTGCATCAGTCCCTACTCATGACAGAGACTCAGTTCTCTTGCAGAGCCCAATCTAGTTCTACCCCCCAGTCTCATAGAACAACGCTTTCTCTTCAGGGTCCTTTTTTTTTTTTTTTTTAAGATTTTATTTATTTATTTGACAGAGATAGAGACAGCCAGCGAGAGAGGG
>NW_023200053.1:0-1812 GCF_002007445.2 Ailuropoda melanoleuca
GTGACTTTTGAAGCTAGACAGTAAATTTTCTGGAGGTCCTCTTGAGACACTCCTTTTTGGTAGCCATTTACCACACCATGAGAAGTAGGGAGGCTATATGAAGCATTTCTGTGTAAACATTCCAAGAGACTGCTCCCTGTTGAAGTGCCAGATGACAGCTAATATCAACCTCCAAACATGTGATTGAGCCTCAGAATGACCTCAGCCCAGCCATTGTCTGCCCTGCCTGGGAGACACTAGCAAAAACCATCTATTAGAGTCTAGACAAGATCCAGAACCATAGGAGTTAATTACAAAATAATTATTGCTTTTTTAAAGCTACTGCGTTGGAAGCATTCATTACACAGCAATAGATAACCAGAGCAGTCATATATTTTTCTAAACCTCAACAGAAAATTAAGTGAAAGTATCTTTAATTAACTATTTTGCACTCCTATTCAGTTCCAGTAAACATATTCTATAGCCCCAAAGAAATTTAGAAAGATAATAAATGTTTTCTTTATGAATAGCTGTTATTTTGATTGAATTAAAGGATTCCAAGGATGAGGCTCCTGGGTGGCTCAGTCAGTTAAACATCTGACTCTTGATTTTGGCTCAGGTCATGATCTTGGGGTCNCGGGGTCAAGCCCCGTGTCAGGCTCCACGCTCAGTGGTGACTCTACTTGAAATTCTCCCTCTCCCTCTTCCCCTCCTGCTCTCTCTCTCTCAAATAAATAAATAAATCTTCAAAAAAAAAAAGATTCCAAGGAAAATGTATGTCCAACAACAGTATCAAATGTCAGATTCAATGCATATTGATCAAAAGAAAAACCAATTGAAGGAATAAAAAATTCATAATTATCAAATCAATTAAGGTATTTCACATTCAAAATGAATTTTAAAAATTTAACTATAATGCTCTCTTTGTGGCTGATCAAGATGAACACACAGAGACTAGATGTTCCCTCCCACCTGATACAATTTTTAAAAAATATTTGAAACAATGATTTTCAAGATGCAGAACATCAAGCAAGAAAGAATGGAAGACAGTGATCCCTAATATACAGGAAACAAAAGAGGTGAACCCTGTAACCACCACAGCTTAATGCCTTGAGAAGTTTTCAGGGCATAGGATGGAGAAGGGAAGCTGGGCAGAATCCAGTGGGTTCCATGATGAAGTGACAGAGCAGAAGCTTTGGGAGAACAAGCTGGCTGGAGTTCAGAGGACTGAATATTAGAGATGGGAAAGAGAGAGAGGGAGAGAGAAAACAGAGCTACAGAGAGTCTAGAGACAAGGATAAGGTCAGAGAGAGAAACCTGGAGATCTGCAGAGAGTGTCCTCAAGTATTTAGCAGAGTACTAATTAGTGCATGTGTATGAAAATCTACCTGATGCTGAGGACAGAATCACTCAAGTGGATTAAGGCGAACAGAGGAAGTATTACAAGAAGTACTGCTGGAGAGCAGTGGAGTTAAACATCACAGGCATCCCGCATTGCAAGTGAGGTGAGAGCAGCATTTCTGGACTCCTAGAAGAAATCCATCCTCTTAGAAATCTATATCCAGAGAAAATCTTTGTCAAAAACAAAGGGAAAATCAAGACATCTTGATATACATTGTAAACACTATAATGTTGAGTAGAATGAGAATACAAAGAGTTTTAGCTAATACAACAACAAGGAAATAAAAGGGACTCATGAAAACATAACCCAAAAGAAGAGAGAAAGGAGAAAAATAGAAGAAAATAGGAAAAATCAAAAACAGAGAAATGATAGACTTAAATGTAATTATATCAATAGTCACATAAAATATGAATAGTATAAACATTTCAATT
>NW_023200054.1:0-610 GCF_002007445.2 Ailuropoda melanoleuca
AACTTAGGAAAATAATTCACAACCTGGGGGCAAGCAAAGATTGTTTAGATGCAAAATGAAAAGCACTAACTACACACAAAATGGTTTGATATACGTGTGTGTATGTTTTGGTGCGTGTCCATATATATGTGAAATTAATAAAGACGACAAAAATCCGTATTAAAGAAACTTCACAAAAGAAGACATATGAATGGCCAAAAAGCAAATGAAAAGGTGCTCTAAACCATTAGTTATAAAGAGAAGTAAGTGAAAATAAGAATGAGATACCCCTTCATACCCCATTAGGAGGGTTAAAATTAAAAAGGACAGAAAACCCAAATGTTGACAAGTTTGTGGCACAACCAGAACTCTAATGCATTGCTGTTTGGAGGATAAAATCCACGACTACTTTGAAATACTGTAGGCATTTCCTTATAAAGTTAAATACACACCTTNAATACACACCTTCTCAAAGACGAAGAAAATTAGAAGACTTGCACTATAGAATTTCAAGACTTCCTATAACACTGCAGTAATCAAACTGTGATAATGATGTATGGATAGACATCTAGAACAATGGGACAGAATAGAGAATCCAGAAATAGACCCATAGTATATGATAAATTGATTT
>NW_023200055.1:0-916 GCF_002007445.2 Ailuropoda melanoleuca
AATACCTACCCTGTGGCTCTCCTACCGTTGTATTTTGGAAAAGCATAACTTATCTGGTTCCACGGGTTCACTGGAGAGAAATTTTGCCCCCAGTTTCACTGATACCTGATTTAGATGCTATTTAGATGAGACTTTGGACTTGGAATTGATGCTGGAATGAGTTAAGACTTTTGGGGTTGTTGGCAGGGGGTGAATGTGTTTTGTATACAAAAAGGACACAAATTCTGGGGGGGACCAAAGAAGGGAATGTTATGGACTAAATTATGCCTCCCTAAAATTTGTATGTTGAAGCCCTAATACTGTGGGACTGGTGGCCTTCCAAGAAGAAGCAGAGACGCCAGAGAACTCTCTCTCTTTCCGCGTGCACACAGATAAAAGGCCATGTGAGCACACAGTGAGAAGGTGGTCATCTGCGAGCCAGGAAGAGAGGCTTCACAAGAAGCCAGCCCTGCCAGCACCTTGATCTTGGACTCCTAGCCTCCAAAACTGTGAAAAAATACATTTCTGTTGTTTAAGCAACTCTGTCTGTGATACTTTGTTATGGCAGCCTGAGCAAATTAATATTTGCTCCATCCAATTAACAGACACCAACAGTTTCTGAAATTAGTCCACCAGTCTAGGAAATTATTACTATTCCATTATCAACAGTAATTTCTTGTCGCCTGAGTGGGAAGCCATGTAGCTGGCAGTGTAGAATTAAGAGAGCCTAGAAATTAAGTCTCCAATCTCCTCAGGACCCACATTTGACCAAAAAATTTTTTTCAAGATGTGTCTGGATGAGAATAAAATAGCTATTGTCCATGATAAAAGCAAATTTAATGTAATTCAAGTAACAACGAAATAAAGCAATTCTCTTTAGAATACGTTTCAGGATTTTAAAAAGATTTCCTTTCCTATTAGTATTTTACTTGAATTA
>NW_023200056.1:0-580 GCF_002007445.2 Ailuropoda melanoleuca
ATCATACAGACTCCTCCTACTTTCCCATGAAAATTGTAACTTTTTTTTCAGAAAAAATATTTGGGAGATCAGTTTTCCTAAGAATGCATTTGTTTAATGCCAAATTTATTCGTAATTGCAAAAAAACCCAGAAACAACTTATTTGTCCTTCAAATAGTGGTGAATGAAGTAACTATGGTACATCCTTACAATGAAACACTACATAGTAATAAAAAGGAAGAAAACATTGATACACATAACAACATGAATGAATAAATATCAAATACATNACATGAATGAATAAATATCAAATACATCATGATTGTAAAGAAGCCAGACTGAAAAGACTGCATATCATATCACTTCTTCTTATATGACATTCTAGAAAAGTCAAAATTTTAATGGCAAAAAACTGATTGTGGTTTCCAAGGTCTGGGAAGGAGAAAAATTGTCTATATAGGGCCATAAGGAAACATTTCGGATTGACTAAATTGCACTATAACTTAATTTTGATGGTGGTCACATGATAATTTGCATTTGTCAAACTCATACAAACTCTGTACCTTAAACGGGCAAAATTTACTATACATAAGTACTACCT
>NW_023200057.1:0-874 GCF_002007445.2 Ailuropoda melanoleuca
CAAGGCCTGGGCTTGGGAATCTGGCAGCAGGGGCAGGTCGGTGCGGACTCTCTCCTCCAGGAGGCCTGAGCTGGGGACAGCCGGTGACAGCCATGTCAGGTGTGGGCCCCTCCCCCGCTAGGATGCACCTCGAGGGATGGCCCACGGTCCTTCTACAGAGGCACATCTGGCTGGGCTCCAAGTGGGGACCCGGGGTTCCTACGGTCTGACTGGGTCTTGGGTTCGGTGCAGACAGGGCCAGGTGTGCTAACATGGGGGTCCTCCCTTCTTCTTGGGGGCTCTGGAGATGGATCAAGCCCTATTCCAAGCACCTGGTCTGTTCTCTCATCTCGATTAGCCAGGGAAGACTGACGCCCCGGCCTCCCTCCTGCGGCCTCGCTGGGCCAGAGGGTGCAAGTCAGGGCAGCAGATGCCGTGGTGGGGCCGTGAGCTGGAGAACGAGCAGCCCACCTGCACACCACGCGGAGCTCTCGGCAGGAACTCTGCGGCCCCGGCCACTGCAAGCTGATTGCTTTTGTCAGCAGTCAGAACATAAGAGAAATTGAATTAAACGGGTGTCAAGTTATAATGCAGTGTGGGCATTCTGGGAGCATCGGAATTCAAGCAAAGCNTATTCAAGCAAAGCCCGCAAGATAAATAAACATCAACGGGAGAGCGCCCGCTCAATAGCCGGGCGCAGTATTAACGTTGAAGACACTTTACTAATATGCGATACCCACGTCGGAGCCCATCAGGCCACAGGCACGCCAAGATCACAGCTACGGCTGTGTCAGGAAATGTAACGTAATGTAATGATGTTGTTTTAAGTTTCCAGTCCTTTCCCGAGTCGGCCACCTGACTCGGAGCCGCCGTCCCTCTCACTGCAGTACACACT
>NW_023200058.1:0-9219 GCF_002007445.2 Ailuropoda melanoleuca
AGATTTCTGCTAAGGAAATCTGTCTACCTATAGAAATCATGAAAGAATCTTTTATGTCAACAGCGCTGGAGAACACCACGAACCCTTTATGTTCAGTGCATTTTGATTAAACAAATGTTCAACTCCTGAGTTGTAGTATTTTAACTTACAGATACATTGACCCACATATTACTGTAAAAATTTCACCTCTTCTCTGGCCAAATAATAGCATTCTTTATGGATCATTACATGTATTTTAATTACTTACTCTAAAACTTATCCCTTAGTATTTCCAGCATCATCACATTAATTATTAATTCAAAATTGACCATGAGAACTCACCAGTAAAGAAATAATATTAACATATTTGGGCCTCAGTTTCTTCAAATGTAAAATGAAGATAAATGTGTATCTTTTCATATCTAGAGAAAGAGAAATACTATACACACCTGGAGTTATCTTATAAAAATTTAAATGTGCCTTGCTTTCAATGTTGAGTGGCTTAACACACCTCATCTAAATTCACACTCCTCGCTGAGGGCTCTCATACCCCAGTGATGTGACCTCACCAGCCCCGTTGCCTCCCTTCATCCCACTGCCTTCCTCACTCACTCCCCTACTATCAGACTGAGGTGCTAAGGTTGGAAAACATTAACATTTTTGCTCTTAGCTCGGATGCCACACACAGGTTCTTTCCTCTGTCTGGAAGTTATCTTCTCCAAACCTTCGCACTTTCTTACTCTACTTATTCCTTTCCTTCAATTTTTCTTCATCTTCCATTCCCTCAGAAATCATGCCCTGATAATCTACACATTCCTCTCTTTTGTTCCCCTTTCCCAGATCACTCCTTAGAATTTGAATGTCTGTGTATTTTACTTATTCACTAATTCTCTACAAAAAACTAAGGACTGGGATTTCATTTTAACTATTGTTTAATTCAGACTCTAGAACTAACGCTTACTTGTCAGGTGGACTAAACCAAACAGAAAAGGTGAGAATGTGCAATCCAGTTAAGCAGCCCTTCAACATTGACTGCATTCACAGCTTCAGTTCTTTCCCCTTCCTGTATCCACTCCCTTTGCCAGGTAGCTTTGCAACTCGGTGTGGGATGCTCTACCTCATTCCTTGTCTCTGGGCTCGGCTTGATGGCTTGATTGACCAATGGAACGTTGGCAAATGTGAATAAGCAGAGGTAAGTAAAAGCATTGCCATTTCTGCTTGCACTATTACTCCTGAGACAATATGACAGCAGACTAGTTTGGACTAACCTGCTGGGATTTACAATGTGGAGCAGAGATGAGTGCTTTCCGTCCTTTCAATTGAGATTGTCCTAAATATGAATAAGTCTACTGCCAGCAATGGCCAGCAATCCGTGTACCTATGGATGAAAGAATACTCCAAACTTTGCTGTGAAAGAGAAAAGAAGGAAAGGGGGTCAACGCTCAGAGGCGAAGACCCTTTGCTCTTCTTTGCTCCCGCTTTTCCTGGTCCTTCAAGATAATCACAAATCCTTATCACTGTTTCTCAGCACGTGATGTGTGACAAGGGTCTTACTGAAACTGGGAGGATCTGTTTACTGGAAGGATATGATATGCTAATTTTCGTGTTCCAGGAGTTCTGCTAAACATAGCCTAAGGGACAATGCCTATATCTCTCAGATCACAGGGCTGCTGTTTGAGCTAGGAAAGTTTCCGGGAAAGCAACCCCCTGCAGAATTCCAATGGCAGAGTGGTCACGCAGGCCTTGGCATTCCGANCATTTTATCTTTTATTTCTCTTGCCTTTGGCGATGTGTCGTGAAAAAGGTTGCTCTGGCTGATGTCAAAGAGGTTGCAGCCTATGTTCTCCTCTAGGATTCTGATGGATTTCTGTCTCACATCGAGGTCTTTCATCCATTTGGAGTTTATCTTTGTGTATGGTATGAGAGAGTGGTCAAGTTTCATTCTTTTGCATGTAGCTGTCCAATTTTCCCAGCACCATTTATTGAAGAGACTGTCTTTTTTCCACCGGATGTTTTTTCCTGCTTTATCAAAGATTAGTTGCCCAAAGAGCCGAGGGTCCATTTCTGGGTTCTCTATTCTGTTCCATTGGTCGATGTGTCTGTTTTTGTGCCAGTACCATGCTGTCTTTGTGATCACAGCTTTGTAGTACAGCTCGAAATCCGGCATTGTGATGCCCCCAGCTTNCAATGTGATGCCCCCAGCTTTGTTTTTTCCTTTTCAACAATTCCTTGGAGATTCGGGGCCTCTTCTGGTTCCACACAAATTTAAGGGCTGTTTGTTCCAGTTCTTTGAAAAATGTCTTTGATATTTTGATTGGGATGGCATTGAAAGTGTAGATTGCTCTGGGTAGCATAGACATTTTAACTATTCACTGAAGATTGGTGGTTGCATGTGGCATTATTGTGGAAATAAATAACTGATAGAATAATCAACAAGGTTTTAAACATCTATTTTACTTCCTTCATATCATTACAAAGGAGTGTGTTCCCCTTGTATTACATGAAAAAAAAAATCGAAGAAAACCTTAATTATCATAAACTACTCCCACCTCTTTCATTCAAGTCCATGTAAGGAAACTTATGTAAACAGCCTGATGTGCATATTTCAATATTTTTCACACTAACAAATGTTTCTAAAAATCTGCATATCGGACAGTAACAAGACTTAATAATGCAGGGCAAGTCCGAGCCAATCAGCACTCTAGTTCTCCGTGTCCCCTGGTGTCAGCAAGACCCAGTGGGGAGCATTCTACTATAACCAGGTACCAATGAAGTAGAACAAGGTAGCAAAAAGTGAGGTACTTAACACTCCATTTTCCTTTTCCCCTGGTGACAGTGGGGCCAGTGGGGAGTTGAGCTTATAGCCCCAGTCAGAGGCAATAAGGCAGGGATTGCCAATGACCTCCTTTCACTTAGAAACTACAGCAAGGCCTAGGGGAAGCCGCACTTCCATCCCACTCATCCAAAATGAGGAGGTGCCCATAAGCGCTCCACTTTTGCAGGTGATGTTGGTATGGCCCAATGGAAAGCTGAACATATCTATTCTGCTCTGGTGGCTAGAGGACTATCTGCTAGGGAATATTAAATAGAGTCCAGAGACTCATAATATAAATCCAAAATGTCCAGCTTTTCGTGTATCATACCAAGGACCAGGAAAATAACATCATAACTAGGAAAATGCAGTCAACAGATGCCACCACTGAGATGAATCAGACAGTGGAATAATCCATAATTTTTTTTTAAAGCAACCATCATGAAAATGCTTTAATAATCAATTAGGAATTATTTTAAAGCAAACAAAAAAACGGAAACTCTCAGTAAAGAAAGAGACCATGTAGAAATTATAGACCTGAAAAACTAGAGTTTCAGGGTCCTGCGTGACAGTAACAAAAGAGTTAGCATTCATTATCATCAGAGTCACAGGGGAAAAAGAAAGAGAATGGAGTCAAGTATTCAAAGAAATAATTGCTGAAAAACTCCCAAATTGGTAAAAAGCCATAAACTTACAAAAGAAAACCACACCAACATACCTCATAATTAAACTTCTGAAATCTAAAGACAAAGTAAAGTCTGAAAGCATCCAGAGAGAAACAATGCCTTTCTTATAGAGGAACACCAATTTAAATGACTGAAGTTTTCTCATCCAAAACCATGGAAGCCAGAAGAAAATGGCTCAATATTTTCTGTGTTGTAGCAGAAAAGAATGGTCAACCAGAAATTCTATATCCAGTCAAAATATTCTTCAGACATGAAGAAGAAATAGAGCTATTGTCAGATCAAGTAAAACTAAAAGAATTTGTTGTTAGGAAACCTAAACTTAAGAATGGTTAAAAGGAGTTCTTTCAAGGGGCGCCTGGGTGGCTCAGTTGGTTAAGCATCTGCCTTCAGCTCAGGTCATGATCTCAGGGTCTTGGGATCGAGCCCCACCTCAGTGGGGAGTCTGATTCCCCCTCTGCTCCCCTGTCCCCTCCCCTCCTTTTCCTCTCTTCCCACTTGTGCTGGTGCCCTCTCTTGCTCACAAATAAATAAATAAAATCTTTAAAAACAAAAGGTCCTCTTAAAAGATAGAAGATATGCTTGAAATTTCAGAAAGAAAAAAATAAGTAAAAATAGAGGTACATATAATAGACAATTCTAATTTCCATGAGTCTTACAAGCCATATTTGTAGGCAGAAGAAAAAATTATAAAATCATCTGATGTGGTGCTCAACGTATACGGAAAAATATTTAAGACACTTAAATTTTAAAAGGGGGTGGGTGATGGGGCCTAAGGGAGGTAAGGTTTCTACATTTTACTTGAATTGGCAAAACCTCAATACCGACTGACAGCCGTAAGTTACCTATGTATATTTAATACCAACTACTAAGAAAATTGTACAAAGCAATATACTAAAAAACACTATAAACAGATCAAGATGGAATACTAAAAGATGTTCAAAAATCTGCAGGAAGTTTAGAAAAGAGAAACAAAGGAATAAGCAACAGAGGAAAAACAGGAAAGAAATGTTAAAAATAAAGGCTTCCCTTGTATTCCTCGACCATTTGGTTTGAAGCTATTGTATTTTTGCATTTTACAACTGAGAAATTTTCATGTTATTTTGAAATCTTCTATTTCACTCAAAGCTACTAAGTTTCTAGAACACAGAAGCCATGTGTCTTGTTTTGTTTTGTTTTAATTTCCTATTGTAAATGCATGCCACATAATGCCATTTGATTTATGTGTCTAGCAAAGTGGCACTGCCAAAGGGTGGCTCTGGGGATAAAGATTTTTCTCACATCCATATCATCCATCCACTCCCAAGCCAATTAAAGTAATCTAAGTAAGAATGTGGTGCATGATATTCCAATGTAACTTCAAGAGAATCGCCCTAGTTTCTCTCTTCCAACACGTGGATATCACATANAAGTGTTAGCGTCTCAATTCCTCACACGTGGATATCACATACAAGAATTCATGGGTCAGTAAGAACATGTTTTCTTCTTGCTTCCCCAAATTTACGCTTTGGAGTGCTTTTGTCTTACTATTACATGAAAATATCCAATTAAAGATTTTTATATGAGATTTATAATTCAGACATTAATAATCTTGTGTATTACCCGCTGCAAATCAGAAGTACATACATCAAATACATGAAAATTCTTAAGTATATTGCTTAATTGTTTTTTTTCATTTTGTTAATCTGTCAATACCTTTTTCATTTGTTCCAATGGATTGAATGAAGTAGGTATTTTTAATTATGTTTTCCCTGAGTCTTTCATATAGGTGAGTAGATGAATAAAAATGAACATTTTGAAAAGGGAAAAAAAAATGGCCAGTGAAGCAGATGCTTGCATGAATTTGGGATGATTGCTGTTACGTGTGTGTGTGTGTGTGTGTGTGTGTGTGTGTGTGTGATGGATCCTTCTACAGGATTAGAAAATACTTTTTTATATTCTCTATCAAATATTATTTAACATCATTAGCATGATGTATTGTTCTTTGTCACTATGTTCACATTTGGTTTTTATAGCATCAATGTTTGTTTGATTTTCATTTCTTGGCACAAATTTTTATGTTTTACTATGTCTATTGACTACCGGTATGTGGCTTGAATCTACATTAGATTCCTCTTATGATAAATTTACTATCAGAGTTCAAGTGCTTAATACTTCAGATTAAGGTTTTTCTATCTTTTATTTTTTTTTTGTAGTTTCAAGTTCTCACTTAAATTCCAGTTAGTTAACATACAGTATAATAATATTAGTTTCAGGAGTAGAATTTAGTGATTCATCACTTCCCTGCAATACCCAGTGCTAATCACAAGTGCCCCCCTTAATCCCCATCACCTTTGAGCCCATACCCCAACCCACCGCCCCTCCAGCAACCTTCAGTTTATTCTCTAAAGTTCTCTAAAGTTAAGAGTAGGCTTTACAGTTCACCTCTCTCTCTTTTTTCCTATCTTCTTAAAACATTTGTAACTTACCTGTCCTCAAAATCTATTCTCTATTTGAAGTCTGCGTCTATTCAAGTTTCGTCAACATGTTTAACAGTTTCTTCTGTACATGTATGTATTTTCAAACTTTTTAAAACTCAATAAAACTCAAAAGAATTTTAATTTATTATATTATCAACAGAACTGAGTAGCAAAACCAAAGGTTGTGGTTAAAATAATTTTGAGAAATAAAGTTAAATGTAGAGACATTAAATATTGTATGGCATTTCAAAAAACATAAGTCATGTTTTATATAGTATGGCTACATAGGGTATATAGTTGTTAAGTATCCAAAAATTGAATATAAGGCCCTTTCAATGTTATATTGAATATGTATCATCTTTTAATAGTACAAGTAAGAGAATGTCTTTGTATTTGCCTTTGCTATTTACTATTTTATTGGAGCCCAGGCATTGTAACAAGAGATACAACAAATCCATCTGTCACAACACTCCGTCTACACTGCCTGTCGTCTTTCCATTCCTTGAATATAATAACATGCTCTCAATTCACATACACTTCACACTTGCTGTTCTCTTTCCCCAGATCCAAATTGTTCCTTCTTTTGCTTCAATCAGTTCTTTGGTCAGATATCATCTCTTCATACGTGCCTTCACTGATAATCTTATGAAAAACATAAATAAACCATCATTATATCTCTCTCCTTCTCTCTACTTGCTTTATTTTATTTTGGAGTCATATTTGAAATGTAATATATTTCTGTATCATATTTTCCTCCCCATAAAATATAAGCTCCTTGAGGTCAGAGAATGTCTGCTTGATTCCCCCTAGCACATAACAAGTGTCTGACAGGTTTTTGATAAATAAATTGGTCTATTGGCACTACGCCTTCTGTAGTTGCAAGAAGACAAATCATTTCCAAGTTCTCTCTGTTTTATCTCCCTGTTTTGTCAATTTCTTTTCACAAGATCTGGTTAATCTCTATAGTTTGTGATGCCTAATTGGCCTTTCTAAAACTTTCTTCTGGATAAATTTGCTGCCACTTTCTTCAATGTAATATTTTCCACTGAATAATCTAAATGTTGCTCTGGCCACACAAGCAATTTATTACGGTTCATGACTATGCCTGCTCAATTTTACTAGATGTACATGTTTATCCATTTATTAATTCATTTATACATGCATTCCTCAGGTATGAATGGAATGTATATCTTGTGACAGATTTTGTACATGTTCAATTGTTAAAAACTGGACTTTTTCCTGCTAATTTGCTGGGCTAATGGCTATGAATAAAGACACGGTTCATGTCATATCATCTTCTAAACAGAGGCCCTTCTTATGGACTTCTTGGCTGTGCTCTGCATAACTGAAGAGGGTTTTTTCATCTACTTACAGTGTGTACAAGCATATGCAGGGGCTGTGCTGCTGAGCCTTCTTTGGTTTCTCCAATTTTATTTTGATAGCACTCTTCTGTAATCCATGCTCTTAATCTAGACATCACTATGAAATTTACCCCCACCATAAAGAGCTGTTTATCTACTTTCACCAATATGCTATGAATAATATATGGGTATAAATTTGGTCTTTCATATCCGGTTCCCATTCTAGCAAAGTGCATAGTGGACAGCGTAAAAACACTTGTGAGATGAGTGAATAATGATGAGTATGATCACCTTTGAGAAGAAAATATATTTTTATCTACTTGAAAAAATAAATACTATTCCTAGAAATGGAATATAAGTCTGTTACATCCATACTTGGATTGAATGTAAACATAAGTAAAAAGAAAAGTTCATTTTTGTACTTGAAGCATCTTAACAGTTTAAATCCAATATCATTCTAAGTCGCTTAACTTCAGAAAGTTACTAAGCACATATCTCTCATGGCAATGATTTCTGTTCCTCTCCTCTTTGGTAGAGGTACTCCCGGGAAGCAGTATACTTCTNGGAGCATACTTCTCAGCAGTTCTGCATGTATACATAGTCCTGAGACTAGCTCTAACTATTGCCAGTGAAAGTGATAACGGGTAGCTTTCAGGCCAGGGCATTTTGAGAAACAAGGGTGCACCTTCCACATTTTCTCTTTCCTCTCTTGTAATCTGGTTCCCCAGGAGACAGATGTGTTTGCATATAGGTGGTTTATTTGGGAGAAACTTAGGAGCAATATTTGTAGGGAAGCGAAGGAAGCAGGACTGAGGAGAGAAAACAGTAGAACGTTTCTGTGTGCAACAGAGGGATACATCTGCAATAGAGTCAGCCAATCCCACAGTGAGTTCTGAGGCTGGAATGGTCTTTCAGGGACAGCAATGCTGAAGGCAATAGATGGATCTTTGCAACTCCATATTGACCAGTTACTGGTTGGGGATCACTCTGAGGAGAAGAGTAATCTTGGGAATGACAGCTTCTTCAGCCAAGGACCACTGAAGAGGCACTCAGCTTTGAGCCCTCCACAGCCACCATGCCTGTGGGAGAAATGAGTACTCCCATCCAAAGAGAGCAGCACACCACAGCATTAACCATACTTCCTCCAACAAGATGCAGAATGCACGGGGGCTCAAATGAATGGTGAGATCATGACCCAGAAGGAGCCAAAGTACCTAAATTACTTTGTGAAGGGAAGCTACCCAGGAACATCCACTTACGAGCAGAAAATAAATTCTAATGTGTTTTAGTACTGAAAGTCCAGAGTCTAATCGTCAATCTGATATATCTGTTACAGATATATTCTGTCAATTTTCTTCAGAATAATCTGTTTCTGATATTGTCCTCCCCCTCCCACCAGCCTTTTAAGTTAAAGGAATGAAAACTACATAGAGCAATTATACAGATGGCATAATGTTTACCAGTGTTGCTGGGAAACTCCTGTGAGAGGCTGTATTTCAGAAGCATAATATCTGAAGTCATTGCTTTAAAATTATTCACCCCTGAGGGATCTTAAACTACACGGCATTCTCTGCCACAACTGTTTTCATGTGAGGTGTTAAAATCTAGTGATTGCACCTATGTATTCATTATTCAAGTAGTATCCACTTGCAGAAATAAATGTTTATTACTGTACACAACTTCTGAAGTTTAAAAGGTATAATTTAGTCTAAAATTGTTCTAAGCCTCAAAGGGAGACAATATAGACAGTCATACACACACACACACACACACACACACACACAATTCTTCTTAAGAAATATAATCTTAGATTCTTATTTTTTAGTTGGAATTCTAGAATAAAAATCTATGACTAATGGAATATTCCACATTCCCTACACAAATACAATTTAAGGATCTGAAATAAATAATTTTGCTTATGTTGC
>NW_023200059.1:0-2537 GCF_002007445.2 Ailuropoda melanoleuca
ACCCACCCACCCACCTATCCATCCTTTACACATCCAGCACATAGTTACTAAGCACCTGCCATGTCACAGGCCCTGCCCTCGATGCTGGGGACATGGTGCTAAACCAGAGAGACATGCTGTTGCCTTTGTAGGGCATTTGGTAGGGGGCAGAGAAGAAAGCAGGATTCCACCCAGACGGAAGGACCCAGAGAGGCTCCTCTGGCCAGGGCCTTCCTAGAGGAGCTGTGGGGAGCAAGAGGGCAGCCAGTCCAGCTGCCCTGAGAAGCATCTGAGCTCCAGGATCCACGTCCACACCTGTGGTCACGATGTCATAGGGCCATGTCCCTCACTGAACCCCTGCAAACCCCTTGCCTCCCACAGTCACATTACCCCACCCAAGTTAGCACTTGCACTAAAGATAAAACCTACCCTATCACTCACAAGCAAATTATAAATGTTATCTATGAAAGCCCTTTGGAAGTGAAATGTCATGTAAATTAATAGGATTTTAGAATAGGAAGGCTCCAGAGGGAGTTCTCAGCTCCGCTACTGTTATTACCTTGGGCAATAATAATAAAAATAGAAATAAAAGTTATCATTCCACTTACTGATGGCTTGCCGTGTGCCAGATATGCACTGAGCACCCAGTACCATCATCTCACTGTCACAGGCGCCCTGCCAGGAGGCGCCGTGAACTCCGTTTTTAGAGGAGCAGAAGGAGCCCGGGACAGAAGTTACGTCACAACGAATGTGAGCGATGGCATTTGACCACCTTGCTGTAATCACTCTCTGTATGGTTTCCTTGAACTGCTCTGGCCCTGGAGTCCTTCATCTGTGAAATGGGACTAGCAAGGTCTTCCTTGCAGAGCTGTGGGGCAGGCTCACGGAGGTGACCCGGGCCTCTCTAGGAAGGGCCTGGCCGGAGGGGACTTTCTGGGTTCTTGACCGTGGAAAGTGCACTGCGGCAGCTGCTGTTATTCTCAGGGGTGTGAGGACTGTTTTCGTATTGTCTAGGCCGTGTTCTTCTATAGAACAGGTGAGGAAACAGGCGTAGAGAAGGTTCTGCCGTTCGCCCTTTCAACTCGGGCCGGCATGCAGTGGTATGCCGTGCTGTTAACAGTGTCAACTATGTCTGTGCCAGTTGGTAAATAACAGCTGCCCTGCACCCCCAGAGCGTCCCCACCAGCACCCGGGCTGCCCCCCAAGACTCCCTGACCATCCCCCGGTCCACCAATCCCACTGATGCCCAGTACAGCAGTGGTCAGTCATTCAATGTCAGAAACAGCCTGTCTCAGGAGACAAAAAGTGGGTGGGGGGGGTCTACATTTTACACTGGGGGCAGGGCAGGGGAAGTTGAGATCAAAGATGTTAGTTTACTCACAGAGCTAGTGATGGGGCTGGGATGGGGACCTGGGGTCTTTCAGCAAGAAGTCTTGGGGTGCTCAAGGCTTGAGTGTTGCCCGTCCTGGTCCATAGAGGTGGGAGCCACAAGGGTGCTGTTTGGACCGTGCTGGGGCAGAGCCATTGCAACGGCCCATATAGAATGAAGCTGGGGGCAAGGTAGGTGTGGCGAGGAGGCCTGAAGAGACGTGAGGCCATTTTGATTTAAATGGGCCAGCAGGAGACCCTGTGGGGAAGAAGCAGAATTTTGACTCAGCATCTGAACCTTTGAGAACCAGGAGAAGTGTGAAAAGCCATCTGAACAGCGAGCTCTAGAAGGACCAGTAGACCAGTGGTTTGTCGTGGCACCCTTGGTGGTAGGTGGGTGAGCATCTCACGGGCAGAGATTGCGGTGTTTATGAGGAGGGGCGGGGAGGACTCGCTCATGAAAGGAGAAACTCTCAGAATAGTTGCGGATGTCTCCCTCAAAACGGTAGTCTGGAATGCCGTCACTTGAAGGTCTTAGTCTCTGGTCTCAGAGAGACGGGCAGAGGTTCATTCTGTGGGCAAGTGGGTGACCCTGGGCTATCCAGGGCCACAGACTGCTGGTGTGGAGCAGCGAGGGCTGCTTTGGGAGTGAACTCCCTGTGGCCATCCTCACTCTTGAGGTCTTGCTGGAGCGACTGCGTGATGTTGAACAATGTCCTTGTAAGGCCAGGAGCTGGAGGCAGAGCCCTTGTCCTGTGTCAGCCACTCCTGGTGCTGGGCCCCCTCTTTCAGCAGAATTTGGTGTAGCCACGCCCAGGGCTGGAGCTCAGCTATGAGAAGGCCCAAAAGCAGATATAGGGGCCTGGTTACAAATTAGATGGGTCCATGGTAGAGCCCTCCCCTGTCCCTGGCAGAGTGAGTCATAGCTCCCCTTGATCCAAGGCCCTGCTGCTTCTTGGCCAATTTTCTCCCCTTCCCAGGGAGCTGGTTTGTATGCATCATGGTCCCACAGATAAAGCCCCCCCCGCTTTCTTGTCAGAGACTAGCAACTATCAGCTCCACAGGGGCAGAAAACGGAGTTTCTTTCACTGCTATGACCACCGTGCTTAGAACAGTGCCTGGCAGGGGCGCCTGGGTGGCACAGCAGTTAAGCGTCTGCCTTCGGCTCAGGGCGTGATCCCGGCGTTATG
>NW_023200060.1:0-2284 GCF_002007445.2 Ailuropoda melanoleuca
AACAGGTGTTTACTGAACTTCCAGCAGCAAAATAATTTTATTTTGCATGTGTGGAGTTTGGTAAAGTTTATATTAACATTTACTTTATTCAGCATTTAAAGTAAATGGGTTGCTGTGATTATCCAACACAAGTCTGAAGTTTAAGGGACTCTTTTAAGTAAATCTGAGTGAGAATGTTCATAAGTGCTTGTGAATTGAAGCTGCAAGTGGCTTAATCTAAATCACAGCATGGGTAATTGCAGTAAATCCTCTGCATGTAGCCAACAATTCACCAGAGGCCAGATCTGTGACAATCTTGTTCTCTAGCCTGGAATTGTGAATGGGGCTTCTAAAAAAGGCATTTTGCATCTGTGAGCTCAGAGTGGCTTTGATTTCTGATTACGTTTTCACTAAATTAAAAATATTTCATCAAATAAAATATAGATCATTATTTTTCTTTAATAATAATAAATTAGAAGTAAAATGATATTTAAAAATGATAGTAAAAAACTTGAAGCATAGTCTGATTTAAGCTGTCATAAATGCTTAAAACAATATTCAGGCCTAATTTTTGATGTGAGTGTTGAAATTTTTAATTTGACGGACGAGGTTAAATATGTCATGAATTGAAGTTAGGAACTGAAGATTTAAGTAAGTGGCTTTGTCAAATACAAGGTATTTGAAGTAAATACAGGAAGCAGTTTTGTGATGTCAGCACTGAGTTATAGACTAGTTTCATCACAGCAAATCTGCATGTGTGAACAAATCTGAACATTAATAAATTATTAAATATATGTGCATTCTTGTAATTTGGACATGCATTATGCAATCACTGTGTGACAGATGCCATGTGGATGACCAATTGGTGAATCAGAAGATAAATGAATTTTGGCTTATAATATATTTTCCTCTACTTTAAGGGGGTTGGACCCATTGCTAAGGATATGGATGAATTTGTGACATGGACTAGATGGGGAATATTTCAGTTTGAAAGAAGAAGTTTACAGTAGAAGTTATGTACCAGGAGAGGGGTAAGTTCCAGTTTTCAGAATGGGTTTAAGACACCGTTAGTGAAAATTTAACCTAATCAGGTAAGGATGTTAAATACATCTATCACCCATGCCATATGCTAATCGGCCCATCTAACTATTGTCAAGTTTCAATATATAAGGAATAGAGATTCTTTTTCTGCGGGACATTATCATCAAGTATAACAATCTAGTGGTCAAAAATATGTATTTGTACATGTCTCTCTTCCTCAGCCAGTTTTCATCTCTCTTCAACTCTCTGTATTCCAACATTGTATCAACAGAACTTGCTAGTGATATCTAGATGGTAATTAGCATTAACAGCCTCAAAAAAGCCCGTAACAAATAGTGCTGTTTCGACACATGATCTTTTGCTGCTCTTGCAGATTTTTTTTTCCTTTGGTTCGATTTTGTTAGATATTGTCAAACTTATTGCATTATCTCTGATTCATTTTCTTACGGTTAACTCTGAGGGATTCTATACTAGTNTCTGAGGGATTCTATACTAGTATCCTCAGTTTTAGAATGAGAATCGAATTTAACCCTTAGACCCCCTGCACTGTGATTGTCAAATCTAGTAAAGCGGGAGTCTTCTGGTACTCATAGAGGCTCAAGTATATAAACTAATATACCTAGTGAAGGTGAATGATTCCCACTCACCGTCATTTACAGTGTTACTATCACACTGTTGGATTCCCCAGAGCACAGCATGAAACAATGCCCGTAAGGATTTGGCTTGTCAGGAAAAATCTCAGCCTCTAATTTGTTGGCAAGGAATGAGGGGCGCTCAAGTATGTGTAAAGATTGTATACAAACTCACTGCCTCTTTATAACCCATGCTCGATTTCTTCCATAGACGTTTCCCAAAATATTTTCTAAGTCTCTCTGAATCTCTCTCTCTCTCCTTCTTTCTCTCTTTCTACCTCACTGATAATTCTTCAGTACATCTAAGATGTAACAGATACAACTCTAAACGTGGAGGTGTATCTGTGAGAGGTGCTGAAAAGGTGGGTTTATAGTCCAATGTGTTACTGAAAAATTTTCCTAAAAATAAATAAACTGCCCTGAAGGAACAGAGTCCACGTATAGTCCACAAAAAATAAGATGAGGAAATTTAAGGTTCTCCAATGTCAATGGTAAGGTAGGTTTGTACATTACAGAATCTTCTTGCAAATTTCCCCGTTTGTCTTTCCCTACCAACGGGTACAAGCCAGGCTGTCTATATAAGATCTTAGCAGAGCCAGGTACTCAGAAGAAAACTTATATTGACCTGAAAT
>NW_023200061.1:0-1338 GCF_002007445.2 Ailuropoda melanoleuca
AAGAGTTCTGTGGTCAAATAACTTTGGGAAAACTTGGATGAAGGAGTTAGGCAGGTTTCTGCAGGACTTCTCAGAGCCTTTAACATGTTGATGTAGGATGAGAAGTCCATGGGGTAGGGTGTTATACTTATGAAGCCTATCTGATAAGCAAACACCATGATCTCAGAGTATCTAAATGACTGGTTTTCCTTATGACATAATTTGAGAAATACTATATCCCATAAGAGTAAGGGCCGTGTTTTCTTTGTTTTTGTTTCATTGTCTGTGTCTAGAATAGTATATTGCATACACGAGGCATTCAGAGGAATCCCAGAAGCTCAGTGTTGGAAGGGGCCCCCGAATTTACCTGGCCCCTCAATATTCCATGTGGTACGGGGATGTGTTTGAGAGCTGTCCCCACAGCTCCCCCAGATATTACCACATCTGCCCCGAGTAGCTGTTTCAGTGTCCGTGTGGTGCCTCAGAGCCCCGGGGTGACCTGGCCGAGCATGGGTCCCTGATGTCTCAGAGCTTCTGCAAGGCCACCTGATCAGCACGGATGGCTGGTGGCACCTGAAAACCCGGCCGAGGTCCCTTAACCTCACAGCCCCGGGGGAGCTTGTCCACATGGAACTACAAAGTCCTCTCAATCCCTGGGGATTCCGAGCGCTGTTAATGGCCACGTGGTGTCAGCGAAACAAAAATGACTTTCAACATCTAAAAAGCATCACAGCCAGTCTCAAAGCCATGCATTGTGTCTTCTTGTGCTCAGGTCTTTCAGCTGTGTTTTCCTCAATCTCTAGCATTTCTCCTGCCCTTAGCAACAGCGTGCAGACGTGCCAGGAAATACAGTTAAGGCGACTGGAAAATGCCGACGCCAGAGGGGACTCCAGTGACCATTTTGCTCAACACCCACCTTGCTTTTATTTGTTTGTTTTTTTTAACAGATGAAGACACTGAGGCCCAGGGAGGGAAAGTGACCTGTCTGAGGCTGCACAGCCAGCAGGCATTGGTGTCAAAACTTGTCAGCGTTAGTATCCAGGAAGGAGTTAAGTAAATGTTTCCTAAAATGTATTTCTAGAGAATGTTGGTCTTTTGGGATGGTCAGATATGTATTGGGAACACAGATATTGTATTCAGTATTATTTGTTTGGAGAGTACATTGAAATTCCGTAATAAANCTTTGGAGAGTACATTGAAATTCCGTAATAAAGAATCCCGTGGAAGGTCTGTTTAACCCCGTGTTTTCCAAATTCGTCTAACCAGGGAACCTCACTTCTCCTTTTCATAAAATGCCATACTGGAGAATTAGTTAGTCAGAGCTTCTATTTCGAGGCTGGTCTTTGGGTTTGTCTGTGT
>NW_023200063.1:0-1264 GCF_002007445.2 Ailuropoda melanoleuca
ATAAGTAAAAGTCTACTAGAACAGTGGTTAACATGTCATATCTAGCACTGACATATTTTCTAAAATGTAAAGTTACATTGGAAATCCTTATTGGCCATATTTTGGGGTGAATGTTTCTCCTCCACTTCTGAGGACTATTTCTAAGTAGAGGGAACTCAAATGGCTGTAAACCTTGACTTTCATGTTTTCCTTTCTTTAGTTTGTTCTGGGGCATGTGGACTGACTCCCAAAATTTCCTCTTGGGATTCAGATTGTCACAGAAGACAAACATTTTACTTTGCCCTTCTTGAGTTAGTTCCTACCCCTGCGGAGGGATGGGGATAGATGTGGAGGCCAGCCCTGGTCACTGTTAACCATAACTGGGAGGAAATATCCATCAGATACTGAATTTCGCACCTCTGGTCCATTTGGCTTTCAAACTTAATTATGTTCACCACTTTAACCTTTATCAGTAATAACGTTTATTTTTGGAGTTCATGTGCCATGCTCTATTTTACTTCTCGATGCCTTCAAAGTCAAGAGGTGTTAGGAGTCCTCCCTTCAGAGACTCTACCACCTCAGTACCTAATGACAGTAGATGGTAAATACTTTCTAGAACCAAAGACAACTGTTATGATTCTACACCAGATGAGAAATAGCAGATATACTTACATAAATTTCATTCCAAATTCCTTCCTGAGAGGATAAATGATACCTTAAAGAGTTTATTAACAGCAAAT
Organism: Ailuropoda melanoleuca; assembly: GCF_002007445.2. NCBI lineage: Eukaryota > Metazoa > Chordata > Mammalia > Carnivora > Ursidae > Ailuropoda > Ailuropoda melanoleuca. The sequence goes on from NW_023200063.1 coordinate 720, forward strand.
CAAACTTAAAACTTTAAAAAAAAAAAAAAAGGAAAGAAAGAAAGAAATCTCCATAAGGTACTGGGAAGCAATTCATAAGACTTCAGAGAGAGCTGGATGGTAGCATTATTGANTAGCATTTTTGATTTTTAAAACCCTCTATCCTCTAGTATAATATGATTATTTAACTTATGTCCTTCACATCATTTAAATCACATCCATCCAACCTTGGCATTTGTTCTCTGAGAGGGAATAGCAATGGGATATTAGATGAGAAGCCAACTTGGACCAGCACTGACTGAACAGAATGAAATAGGTGTTAAAGCATTGACACTGAGCTAGCACAGAGTAAACTGATCTATGCGCCTGAGTTACTGGCAAATACTTTTAATCATGAGTATTGTCAGCCAGGCCTACAACTCATTCCATTCACTTTCCTTATGGCAGTGTAAGATAAAAATACCAAAATAATTCAGATGTTTGCTTTTGTGTTTCATTGAACCAAGTCTTCATAGGCACAACTGACAAAAATCTAAGAATCTTGGGCTAGTATATATATATATATA
>NW_023200064.1:0-531 GCF_002007445.2 Ailuropoda melanoleuca
AACCTGGTCTTCTGATGGACTCTTCATTCATACTGTTTTTCCCACATTAGCAGGCACTTGTCATCTATTAAAACCATTTTCTTCCTTTGCTGCAATGGATTCCATTTTTTTTATTGTACACATTAAACATGCATTCACATTATGATCAAGTATGTATGCACATGCAAACACACAAATCTACATGTATGTACACACACATGTACAAAGATGACTGAGCAAAGAAAATAACCATTCATATACTAACAACAAGGAACTATGCTTTACTTTTTACATATATGAACTCAATCTGTCGGCCGCCTTAGGAGGATGGGTACACTACCCCCAATATTCTGGTGAGAATATTAACTTTTTAAAATGAATTGGTTGTCTTCCCAAATTCAAACAGCTAATATGTGGTAAATACATGATTCAAAAATCATTCACTGATTCCAAAATTTTACACTTAANTCCAAAATTTTACACTTAATATCATTTAGATAAGTCCTTTACAATTTCATCTTTTTAAAAAACTTTTATTATGTTATGTTAGTC
>NW_023200065.1:0-628 GCF_002007445.2 Ailuropoda melanoleuca
ATAATTAGCAGTTAATAACAGACATAAAGGAAGCAATTTGATAGTAATACAGCAATAGTAAGGGACTTTAACACCCCACTTACGTCAACGGACAGATATACAAACAGAATTTCAAAAAGGAAACAGTGGTTTTGAATAATACATTGGACCGGATAGGTTTAACAGAAATATTCAGAACATTCCATCATAAAACAGAAGAATACACATTCTTTTCAAGTTCACATGGAACAATCTCCAGAATAGATCATATATTGAACTGTAATACAAGTCTCCACAAATTCACAAAGACTGAAATCTTTCCAATCACAATGGTATGAAACTAGAAATCAACCACAAGAAAAAATCTGGAACGATCACAAATACATGGAGGTTAAATAACATGCTACTAAACAACGAATGGGTCAACCAAGAAGTCAAAGAGGCAATCAAAAAATACATGGAGACAAATGAAAACACAATGAANACACAATGAACCACAAGCTTTGAGATGCAGCAAAAGCTGTTCTGAGAGGGAAGTTTGTAGTAATATAGGCCTATCTTAAGAAACAAGAAAAAATAACCTAATCTTACACTTAAACGAGCTAGAAAAACAAACAAAACCCTAAACCAGGAGGTAATAAACATTATA
>NW_023200066.1:0-560 GCF_002007445.2 Ailuropoda melanoleuca
ACCAAGCCAAAGGCAGATGTTCAATCAACTGAGCCACCCAGGTGTCCCTGCTTTTTGTTTTGTTTTGTTTTGTTTTAAAGTAGGCTCCACGCCCAGCATGGAGCCCAACATGGGGCTTGAACTCACCACCCTGAGATCAAGACCTGAAGTGAGATCAAGAGTTAGACACTTAACCAACTGAGCCACCCAGGTGCCCCCATTCTACCTGCTTTAATTGGTCAATGGATATGGAGGAAAGAAGATGGATTCAGGATATAAGTTCAGGGACTAGATGAGGGTGAGAAGAGAAAGGAGAACAGAGGAACTATAAAAATGTCCNAGAGAACAGAGGAACTATAAAAATGTCCAGGTTCTGATTTAGTCAAACGGGTTGATGGTGGTGCGTTTGTTGCAATAATGAAGAAAGTGATAGAAAAACTATGGGGTAAAACAGATGTTCTATTCTGCTTTAGATTGTTGAGACCTAAGGTTGAAGATTAATTATTTTACATTTATTTATTTATTTTTAAAGATTTTATTTATTTATTCTACAGAGATAGAGACAGCCAGCGAGAGAGGGA
>NW_023200067.1:0-645 GCF_002007445.2 Ailuropoda melanoleuca
TATAATTTTAAAGTATAATTATATATTTTATTTACGTATATTTTATATATATTTTCTACGTGTGTGTGTGTGTACACATGTTTTTAAGTTCAGACTTTTATTTAAGGTCTATCTTTTCAGATTCCCAGTTTTATGGGAGGATTTCAGGTTATCTTTATCATTTTATGAGGCCAAGACCCATTCTCATATCCTCCACATGCTGTTAACACCCAAAATGCAGTTTCCTATATTGGCAGCTGCCCACAGGGCAATTTCAGCCNATCTTTCTCATTTTATGAGGCCAAGACCCATTCTCATATCCTCCACATGCTGTTAACACCCAAAATGCAGTTTCCTATATTGGCAGCTGCCCACAGGGCAATTTCAGCCCCCAGGTTTGCTTATCAATTTGCTTTCAGATTCTTTGTGTGTGTGTGTCTGTGTGTGTCTGTGTGCACGCATGTGTATTTTATGGAAGGGGAAAGGTGCAGGTAGAGGGAAGCTCTCAGGAATGTCCAGTACTCCCTTCTGATTTTGGCTGTTTCCCAGATCATTTAGAAATATGCTTCTTATTTATGTAAGCTCTAGGTGTTTGGTAGCAGGAGACCTAGTCTGCCTTGCTGCCCAGAAGCAGGTCTGCCTTGGCAGGATTTAATTTTTTTTAAG
>NW_023200069.1:0-1591 GCF_002007445.2 Ailuropoda melanoleuca
TTTTTTTTTTCCTTTTCATTAAGGGAATCTCTATATCTCTGTTAATATCTACTATCTGACCTTATATTTGCCTCTGGTGCTACAATGAATGACTCTTACACCTTTTCCATTAGACATTTTTTATTTTCTATTATGCACCAACCTGAAAAACACATATGTATGTATGTGTATGTATGTGCATATCCATATATGTATCCATATATATGTGTATATATATGTATATTTGCATACACACTTTTTTTCCCTAGCAAGATACTATACCCAGAATTCTGCACTAGGTAGGTATACAGTAGTAAGAACACAGGCATAGCTTTAAACCTTGTGAAGCATCTTCTGTTACCTGCAAGGTGGGGAATAGGAAGACAGAACAAGAAATAAGTACCAAATAAGCAACTAATGTAATTTCTACAGACCAGAATGAAGGAGGAAAACAAACAGGATGACATAATGGAGACTAACAGGTAGACCAATTTCAATAGGTTTGCTGAAAGGCCTCTCTAAGGAGGCATCATTTAAACCAAGACTTAACTATAAAAAACCAATCAGCAATGGAGAGTGAGGGAAAGAGTATTTCAGATTAAAAAAAATTGTACATTTGAAGGTATTCAGTTGGGTAAAAGCTTGACTGTCAGGAACCGAGATGAGGACAGTGGAGCTGGACTGTTGATAGCAAGGGGAGAAGTAAAGAAGATGCACTTGGAAAGGAAGCAGGACCTTGTCAGTGAGGATGAGCGCTTCGTACTTTGTCTTCCATGCAAGGGTGATATAGAGAAGTGAGAATCAGATATGTTTTTTAAAAAATCTAATCTGACTGTTCTGTGAAGAATGGATTGGAAGATAGAAGTAGAAGGGAATCATGTGAATTTAATTGTCCAAATAATTGTTTGACCATAATATAATTTTTTAAAAAAGAAGACAAAACTTTAGTTTGGAAAACTCCATTTACAATAGGCATAGTATAACCTTGCACAAAACATTAAAAATAAGAAACTTGATTCATTTACATTTTTTCCTACCATAATACCTATTTGTAGCTGTACACAGGAGGAGAGAATTACAGGGCTTTTTCCTTCTATAATAGCCAATTAACAAAAATTACTAATTTCAGACATATGGTTTATTCAAAGTTTCGTAAACACAGAATCAGTAAAGAATTTGTTCATTTATTTTTTATTAAAATATATTATTGATTAACTACCATATAGAGCAATAAAAATCAGTAAGGCAATAATTGCCTTCAAGGAGTTTATAATCTGGTGTGCTTGTATACACACACATACACACACACAAATACACACACATGCACACACACAAATTAACTTTAAAATAAAATAGAATGAAATAATGCTCTTCAGGAAATCATTGAGGTTTTCAATTCAGAATTGAGCCTTAAAGAATGAATAGGATTTCCAAATAGGTAGATTTGGTCTCGGGGGCTTAGGATGTGCAGTCGTAGTTAGTCACTGTACTCCGACAGGACATTTTAAGTATGTGTTTAGAGGCAGGGATGTTAGCAGCAGTTTTGAGATGAGATTAATTCATTAAGGCTAGAGCAGAGGGCATGTGTAGGAACATAGTAGGGGATGAAACT
>NW_023200070.1:0-2601 GCF_002007445.2 Ailuropoda melanoleuca
AAAAAAAAAAAAAAAAAAAAAAAAAAAAAAAAAGAACTAGTTCCAGAGTTTGATACTTGAATGCAGTTGACCTTAGTTCAGGTCCAGCATGATGAGGAACGATGCTGTTTGACCAGATTAATCTAGTACAGTCTATAGTAGCAGAAATGAAGATTATGGCTCTCAGTGTGCAGTAGCTCTGTTTATTCTAGTTAGAGAAAATATATGTCTTGTGAAACAAACAAACCAAAAAAACCTAGTTTTTTGGAGTACTTTAAAAGGAATTAAGTTTTACTAATTCAGAGGACAACCTAAGGTCCCACAAGGGATCAGGAAAGAGTTCTAGGTCAGTTAGGATTCTTTAGTAGCAAGCAACAGAGGTCAGCCCTGGCCAGTTTAATCACATCAAGGAGATTATCCAAAGTATAAGAAGGAACTTCCCCCTTAGAGGGAAAGTGGAGTAGCCAAGCTGTGGGAGACCCTATTGAGGCATCCCAAGGTTTGCAACTAGAGACGAGCTCTGGGACAGCTCCTTGAAAGGGCTGACGGCAAGATGACTCAAGAACAACGATTTTCTGCCTCTGTCATCAAGCTCAGGATTCAATTCTGGAAGAGAAAATCTGATTGACCGAGTCTAGTGAGGTTGGGGGGGGAGTGGGGAGGACATTCTCAAAGAAAAGCAGAGTGCTATTTTCAAAGATGGGGTAGGGGTTCTGAGCATATGAAATCCGAGACCTTCCCAAACACATTGCCTCTTCAATCAGCATTGAAGCAGCTACAGACAGAGCAGGCGGTTGAAAGAACCAACTTTGTGTTTACCTTTGCAATTTTTATCCGTGTATTAGACAGTAGTTAAGTTCATCATATAAAAGAGACTTTGGAAATGATTTCGTTTATCCCAATAGGCCCACTTTACGGATCAAGAAACCGGATGACTTGTCCAAGGTTCCACAGCTGGGTAACGGCAGAGATGGGACCAGAAACAGTTCTCTTGATGTGGTTAGGATGTCCCTGCCACTATACCAGCTACTCTGTCTCTCCTGTCAGCAAATGCTCTTCAGTTGCTTACAAGCACATTGTCTTGCGGCTAACCATTCCTTCTTCTTCCTTTTTTTTTTTTTTAAAGATTTTATTTTATTTATTAGAGAGAGAGAGAGAAGGGGAGCGTGAGTAGGGGGAGGGGCAGAGGGAGAGGGAGAAGCAGACTCCCCGCTGAGCAGGGAGCCCAACATGGGGCTTGATATGACCTGAGCCAGAGGCAGGTGCTTAACCCACTGAGCCACCCACATGCCCCAAACATTCCTTTTTCAATCTTACACTTGCAGTTCAATTGCTTAGGCATCTTCGTACCAGCAGTATCCAACCCTAGACTCTAGATTCTAAAGGATTCAAGTTCATCTTACTTTGTGTTATTGCTCTGATTTCATATAGCAACCAAGATGTCTAGGATACAATGGTGATAATTCTTGAACTTGACTCTGGGGGGTAGATCTGCAGAGAGAAGAAGCTTCCAGGCCCTCAAATTGGCAGCTCAGATACTTTTCTCCCTCCCAAATGATCTCTGGTTAGAAGAAGATGACCTTGGGGAGTAGCTTTCTCTCCAAACATAATATGTGTTATTTTTCTTGTTTGTAGCCAAAGAAATAGAATATCATGTCTGTGAAGGCCAAGTTTGGGGTGGGGGAAAACAGGCAATTTCTTCAGTGGCTCATCAAGTTGGCTAGTAGAAATAGTAACTCTCTCCAAAGTCTTGTATTGTTAGACACCTTTGCTGATGGGATTTTTATTGTGGATGCAGTTTCATAGCTTTATAGATACAAGGCTTTGTTCTAGATCCAGTATACTTTTGGCAAAATAGGTCTTTCACCTAACAGCATGTGCTATATTCATCTCACTGAGATAGTTGAGTGCAAAAAACATGAGTGATACGGGCTCTGACCCCTGCGTGCTTTATCTGGTCAGCGGTAAGAGGGTAAAAGCAAAGGAATCATGTGTCTAGTTGAAAAGGAGGAAAGAGATAACATATCTTTTGTTTAAGAAAAAAGAAATCCTAACTTTTCCCCAGTGGTCATAGAATTTTAGAATTGGACCTCAGAGGTAATGTCCTTCACCCCCTCTGGTTTAAGAGAAACTCAGAGAAAGTGTAGCTTGCCAAAGAGCACAGTGCTGATAGCAGAACCGGGGGCAAGGAGGAGGATTGAGCTCCGTGTGTCAATTCATCATCTCAGTGACCGCACCTCACCTCCGGTACGTAAAGATTCCAGGCCCTCCCCTGCCGAGATCCAGGTAGGTTTTTGAACACATTAGATCTCTTTTTCTTTCTCCCCAAAAATCTTTTCTCACAAAGCTTTAAAATTATTATCAGTGATATTTTATTTTTTCTCTTTTTATTTTATTTTTTTAAAGATTTTATTATTTATTTGAAAGAGAGAGAAAGAGAGCGTGAGCAGGGGGAAGGGGCAGGGGGAGAGGGAGAAGCAGACTCCCTGCTAAGCAGGGAGCCCAATGTGGGGCTCAATCCCAGGACCCTGAGATCATGACCTAAGCCGAAGGCAGATGCTTAACCAACAACCACCCAGGCGCCCCAACTTTTTCTCTTTTTAAAGTCAAGTTATAACATAT
>NW_023200072.1:0-146 GCF_002007445.2 Ailuropoda melanoleuca
ATATCTATGCCCCCAACAGGGGAGCAGCAAGATACACAAGCCAACTCTTAACCACAATAAAGAGACAGATATTTATTCTTCAATAAATGGTGCTGGGAAAATTGGACAGCTACATGCAAAAGAATGAAACTTGACCACTCTCTCAC
>NW_023200072.1:433-1361 GCF_002007445.2 Ailuropoda melanoleuca
ACAGATAAAAGACTGGTATCCAAGATCTACAAAGAACTTCTCAAACTCAATAAGCGAGAAACAAACAAATCCTAAAATGAGCAGAGGATATGAACAGGCACTTTTCTAATGAAGACATACAAATGGCTAACAGACACATGAAAAGATGTTCAAAGTCATTAGCCATCAGGGAAATTCAAATCAAAACCACACTAAGATACCACCTNTCAAAACCACACTGAGATACCACCTTACGCCAGTTAGAATGGCAAAGATTGACAAGGCAAGAAACAGCAATTGCTGGAGAGGATGTGGAAAAAGGGGATCCCTCTTACATTGTTGGTGGGAATGCAAGTTGTTACAGCCACTCTGGAAAACAGTGTGGAGGTTCCTTAAAAAGTTAAAAATTGAGCTACACTATGATCTAGCCATTGCACTACTGGATATTTACTCCACATAGTAGTGAAGAGAAGGGCCATATGCACCCCAATGTTCATAGCAGCATTATCCACAATAGCTAAATCGTGGAAGGAGCCGAGATGCCCTTCAACAGATGACTGGATTAAGAAGCTGTGGTCCATATATACAATGGAATATTACTCAGCTATCAGAAAGAACGAATTCTCAACATTTGCTGCAACATGGACGGCACTGGAGGAGATAATGCTAAGTGAAATAAGTCAAGCAGAGAAAGACAATTATCATATGATTTCTCTCATCTATGGAACATAAGAACTAGGATGATCGGTAGGGGAAGAAAGGGATAAAGAAAAGGGGGGTNAAAAAAAAAAAAAGAAGTTGTGGTCCATATATCAGAAAGAACGAGTTCTCAGCATTTGCTGCAACATAGTCAGCACTGGAGGAGATAATGCTAAGTAAAATAAGTCAAGCAGAGAAAGACAATTATCATATGGTTTCTCTTCTATGGAACATAAGAACTAGGAAGATC
>NW_023200073.1:0-1857 GCF_002007445.2 Ailuropoda melanoleuca
ATATATATGATATTATTGGATATGATAATTATATATAATTTATTATAATACAAATTATGTGTGTTAGAATATTACTCAGCCATCAAAAATAATGAAATCTTACCATTTGCAATGATGTGGATGGAGCTAGAGTACATTATGCTAAGCAAAATAAGTTAGAGAAAGACAAATACCATATGATTTCATTCATATGTGGAATTTAAGAAACAAAACAGATGAACATATGGGAGGGGNCAGATGAACATATGGGAGGGGAAAAAAGAGAGAGAGAGGGAAACAAGCTATAACAGACTCAGAATAGAGAACAAACTGAGGGTTGATGGAGGGAGGTGGGTGGGGAATGAGTAAATAGGTAATGGGGATTAAGGAGTGCACTTGTGATGATCACAGGGTAATGTATAGAAGTGCTAAATTACTATATTGTACACCTGAAACTAATATAACAGTGTATGTTAAGTAACTGAAATTCAAATAAAAACTTTAAAAAAGATCAAAATAAAAAGATGAGGAGTGCCTGGGTGGCTCAGTCAGTTGGGTGTCTGCCTTTGGCTCAGGTCATGATCCCAGGGCCCTGGGATCCATCCTTGCATTGGGCTCCCTGCGCAGTGGGGAAACTATTTCTCTCTCTGACCCTCCCCCTACTTGTGCTCCTTCTTCCTGTTTCTCTATCTCTCTCTCTTTCAAATAAATAATTAAAATATTTAAATAAAATAAAAATTTGAGTGCCCAAATAAAAAAATCAAGTATTATGGAAATTTATCTTCTCTGTAGTCTCCCTGGTGTGATAGATTTTCACCCTTCTCTGAGATACTGCATCCCACCCCACCATGGACAACCTTTGACCTTCCTACCTTCTTTGATGTGGCCTTTTCTCTGCCTTTAGTTGTGTTTGTTCTGCTAGTCTTCAGGTCATTTTCTGCGTTATTTACACTGATGTGAGTGTTACTTAGTTGTATCAGTGGGACAAGGTGTGCTTAAAGTCCCCCTACTCTGCCATCTTCCTGGCCACCAATGCATGCATTTTAAATTCTCATTGTAGAGCTAGACTTTGAGTTTCCTTAAAAACTTTGTGAATTTTAGCTATGGATTCATCCCCCTAGCAAACTTTTTGGTATATACTAGGTGTTCGATAAGTGTTTGTAGAGTTAATTAACAAGTTAAGTTCATTTGTGCAGAAACAAACTCCTCTCAGTCAGTTTTGTAAGGAACAAAGAGAAAACAAAACTTCTGCATTTTTCAAAGATTTATTTATTTATTTATTTATTTATTTATTTATTTGAGAGAGAGAGACAGGGAGTATGAGCAGGGAGAAGGGCAGAGGGAGAGAATCTCAAGCAGACTTCTGGTTGAGCATGGAGCTGGAAGTGGGGCTCATTCTCAATACCCTGAGATCGTGACCTGAGCCAAAATAAAGAATTGGACGCTTAACCAACTGAGTTAACCAGGTGCCCCAAAGCTAATGCATTTTTTTCTAATAAGACTTATTGCCTGGGTAATAATTAAACAAACTTAATTCTAAAATAAATTCCTAAGCACAAATTAATTGCTTCATACACATTAGGAGCTATAACTTAGTTTTAAAAATGACTTTGAAGTTATTTAAAGATAAAAGAAAAAATGTCTGTAAGCCAATGTTGTAAATTTGAAAAACAAGTATAAGTGTCTTGAAAGCTCATCACAAATTGTAAGGAGTGTAAAAACAGGATCCCCACAGTTCAATTTCAACAGAAATATGTGAGAGGGCTTGAAGCAGATTAGCTTGTTCTGGTCTGTCTAAAATACCGATATCCTCTCCAACAATTGTTGTTTCTTGCCTTGTCTACCTTTGCCATTCTAACTGGCGTAAGGTGGTATCTC
>NW_023200074.1:0-595 GCF_002007445.2 Ailuropoda melanoleuca
CAATCTTCCTGTCAGGCGCTATACTAAGCAGAGGAAGGTTCAGCCCCTGCCAGGCCAAAAGAAAAAAAAAATGTCTTTGATGTTCAGCTGGTCATCATGAAGAGGGAATGGAGCTGATGAGAAGCTCTGGAAAAAACACATTGCCTCTTGAGGTCTGGATGTAAATGGGGTAGAGACGATCTGAAGATTCTGCTGGGGAGATCCTTGAGTGTGGGAACTTTTCCATCTACACCTCTGGACCTGCCACCAGCATAACACCTGGTACCTGGTGGGGACTCAAAAAGGTTGAATAAATGATTGAATAAAGGAAGGAGGAAATACGGTATTATTCCCCAGAGGGTAATTGGGTGCTTTCCAGGTAGGGGAAACTGAATAGAAATAACTTTCATTTTGTCTTTCTTCCATAAGGGGTCAGAAAACCAANTTCAGAAAACCAAAACAAAGCAGGAGTGCTCAGCTATTTCACTTAAATAACAAAAGAGAGTTTTCAGCTTAAGAAATCATATAACTGCTTTGTAGACACCATTTACCACTACACAGAGGATATATATAACTGCTTTGTAGACACCATTTACCACTACACAGAGGATATATT
>NW_023200075.1:0-1353 GCF_002007445.2 Ailuropoda melanoleuca
TGTCAAAATGATCATGTGGTTTTTATTCTGCTGTTAATGTGATAGATCATTTTTATTGATTTGTGAATATTAGTCTTCATTCTATACTGGGATAGAAAAATAATGAGTTTCCAAATCAGTAGCTGACTAATATGCAACTGCTGAGGCAGTAAGACTATAACCAGCATGGAAGTTATGATTGGGACTACCAGTTGAACTTAAAGTAGTCTCTAAGATGCATTTGTGTCCATTGGTGTCTGTAGGAGAATATAAAGGAATAAAAGGGAGATTTATTAGGAATTACCACCATTCCATCTTTTACATTTTAAATCCTGGCACTAATCCTATCATACCATCTCCCACTGATATGTGATCTTATTCTTGATTTAATGTATTGGCCAGGGAGTTGGGAGGAGTTTCAGAAGCTTCCTCTTGGCCTGTGGAATACAAATGTAATAGTGGGAAAGACCAAAGAGCAATGTGAGGGCTTTGTTGACTGCCAGGTACATCAATTTCAATTATATAGTAGGTATCTAGCAAATGACCACCAAGTTGATTCATAGCTCTAATAGACTCATCATAAACTGAACTTTGCCAGGACTCCATTTACTACTTATGTCCTTTATCCTCCTGTGCAAACTGGGGACGATGAAAGTGCTTAAGGTCTCTGGGAATCAAAGATATTTTGATGACCATAAGTCACAGCATTAGAGTTGTCAGAGAATTAATTCTCCTTTCTCCATTACACAGTTACCTCAGTAAGNAGAGAATTAATTCTCCTTTCTCCATTACACAGTTACCTCAGTAAGTGACATTCATCTTCTTGGGATTAGACTAGGGAAATTAAATTATTGTAGCATAAACTTGCTGTGATGTTTCAGGGTCCTTTGTTCTGTTGACCTGGCTACTACTTTAGTTATAAGGTTATGGGTCTGAAAACTGGCTAAAGTCTGAGAATTGGGCAAGGGATTTAAAATTTGTATTGAGATAGTCATTCTTAGCTTCCTAATTATCCATTCTTTCTTTTGACTTTGCGTATTTTTCAAGCAGTACTCTTATTGGCTGTCTATCCATTTCCCCCCGGGGGAAACCATCTCTGCAACCTTCTATAGGCCAAACCTCCTTGGCTGTCACTCTAAAGTTGCTTCTTGTTGCTATAATTGAAATCTCCTGGGTTCTGAAAGTTATTTGTTGCCAACTGGCCTCTATTGCTTTGGGGGCCCCTTCTCCCCCCATTATTATCAGTAAGCCATGATCTTTGACAATGTGTCCTGTCAACTCTCGCTTAGCTCTCGGTGACCTAGTATCTACTCACTAGCACATTTCTGATGGCTTTGGTGATGCCTTTTCATTTTTCTCATGCAACATAATTTT
>NW_023200076.1:0-924 GCF_002007445.2 Ailuropoda melanoleuca
TTCTGCCTTGCTTCTCATGCTTCCTAATGGCCTGCTATACACCAGGAATTCTAAGTATAGAGCTGACTGGGGATCAGGGGTATGGAGAGGAGGATGGGGAAGCTACAGCCCCACCATTAATGAGCTGTCCAGAGAACAAATGAAAGCAACAAGGCAATTGTGGCAGATGCGATCACAGCGGCCATGCCAGGTACGGATGGGAGCTAGAGCAAGGGTGGGTGGGAAGAGGAGGGTACCCTTTGCCTTGGGTAGGGGAAGTTTTCATTGAGAAGGTGATTTTTGAGGTGAATTTTGCTTGATGAGTAGAAGCTACAGTGGGTTAAGAGACAGAATGCAGAAGGGGGAGAGGTTGTGTTCCACTGATACAGCAAGAGAAAGTGCTCCTGAGTTAGAAGGACTTACGTCGAAGAAGGAGTGACGTGGAGTGCCAAGGGAATCTTGAGTGAGAGGCCTGGAGAGCACATGGATAGTCCTCAGGAGTGAGGGGGACACTAACAGTCATTATAAATTATTGCTGATGCTTGTGAAATCAGGAAAAGTTGCTGTAATTATGCCCATTTCAAACAAGAGGAAATTGGGATTTAAGGAAGCCGAGTGATTCACCCGAAATCATGTAGCACCCGAAATCATAACTGGCAGAGTCAGAACACAGATTTAGACCTGCCTAACCCCAAAGCTAATCCTCCCTTCATACACCAGTTAAAGGGAGGCAGGGACCTGGAAAAGGAAGGGCCGGTCTCCACAAGCCATTTATTGTATCAGGTGACAAAGCCGCCTCCCAGTGGCAGTGGCACAGAGCTTCGGGAACTCACCATTTCTAAAGAAACTCAGGGCTAGTGGAATATCCCCTTCACAGCTTCATCTCTCTGGCTTGTGGGATCTACCTCTAACTTTATTTGGAGAATTTAGGCAAGGAGGGAAGGG
>NW_023200077.1:0-713 GCF_002007445.2 Ailuropoda melanoleuca
GGAAGTGATGGATGAACAGGGCATATGCTTTAAACACATATGTAGCAACATAACTGTGACATAAGATTATTGATGGTAGGAGTAATATTACTTGAGGCAGTGATCAAGGGAATACTATCAAGAAATATTTTAGGTTATTTAATCTCCCTAGAGCACTGAGTAACAATCACCTGGAAACTTGGTAACATAGAGCTTTTATCTTGCAGTTTAAAGGGAAGGTCATTGGCTCATTGATTCAACAGGCACAACAGAACAACTACACATATCATTGAGCTGCTACTGTAAGCTCAGAGATTGAAGAAATATGGATAAAATATAGTTCCTGTCATCAAAGGCTAAATAGAATAACAGAGGAGANGAGAATAAATTAGAGTAACAGAAGCCACTAGCTCTCCTCCAAAGCATAAGAGCCATATTCTTTTCTCAGAGAAACCCACCTTTGACTCTTTAACTGCAGCTAGTTAGCCCTCCACTCCCTTCATCTCTATCCTCTCTCTACCTAGCATAGGCATCCATATTATATACCCTATACATATACCTGTACTATATACCCTAACACTTCATGTTCTATCCTTTGTAGCCTTTATCATCATGTAATTTTAAAAATTGTTTTTGCAACTGTCCATCCCATTTGACAGTAATCTCTTGAAACCCAAGACCATGTCTACCCTTGTTACTGCTAACTCCCCAGTGCTTAGCACAACGCCAGGCAC
>NW_023200078.1:0-871 GCF_002007445.2 Ailuropoda melanoleuca
AGCCGCAGTAATCAGGACATGTATCATATGGAAGGATGCACATAAAACTATATAATTTTATGATAAATAATTTGAGTATTATGAATGAGAAAGAAGTTAGATTGATATATATTTAATCTTTAAAAATTTTTAAATATAAGAACATCTCTAAACTGAGTGTTTTGCAGAGAGTAAGGAGGTTAAAGATTTCATAGATTGTAGAAGGTCTGTAATCATTATTTTTCCCTAAGAATTTTTTAATACTCAACTTCTTAAAGGTAGGCTGGAACGGGTTTTGTTGTTCATGTNATATGATAAATAATTTGAGTATTATGAATGAGAAAGAAGTTATATTGATATATATTTAATCTTTAAAAATTTTTAAATATAAGAACATCTCTAAACTGTTTTGCAGAGAGTAAGGAGGTTAAAGATTTCATAGATTGTAGAAGGTCTGTAATCATTATTTTTCCCTAAGAATTTTTTAATACTCAACTTCTTAAAGGTAGGCTGGAACGGGTTTTGTTGTTCATGTATATGTTGAAGAGAACTTATGATTGAGAAACAATTTAATAGTTGTCGGTTTGTCACTCTGAATTTACTGAGAGATATAGGAAGGATAGATTGTTGTTGAGGTTTTGAAAAAGGCAGTTGAAATTTTCAACACTGCAGGGCTTTTCACAGGACATATGTGGACAACATAATAATGGCACATTTCCATGAATTGAAATTAAATGGTTCAGTAAAGCAATGTTATTCAAGTAATGATTGGTGATCAATANATGATCAATATACTGAGTAGGAGCTAGATGAAAGTAATTTCTGTGTTTAATAGTTTGCATGACTGCCATATTTAGAAACCCATTTTAAGTTCAGTTCTGAAAAAATTGAT
>NW_023200079.1:0-727 GCF_002007445.2 Ailuropoda melanoleuca
ATATTTTGGTCATTTGATGGACAAATAATGACGGCCATAAGTAAATAGGCAGCTGACAGTCCCCGCTCGGCTCTAATTCCCCTTGTGACTTCAGACAACTCACTTTCTGCACTGTCAATGGTTTCCTCAAAGACCAGGAGACCCAGGAACTTTCCTCCCTTTCCAAATAAACGCTCCTGCCTCTGGCAGTGGCTCCGCCCTGTCCTAGTCAGAAGAGGAACTCAAAACAAAAACAAAAAACCCCTTAGGTTCCAGGAGACAATAGCGTTGGGAATTAACCACGTTCCTCTAAATTTCTTGACAGTACACACTTGACGTCACACCTCATTCCCTCCATCCACCCTGAAAAACAGGAACTTACTATTCGTTCATTTTTATGAAACCTCTTCTATGTAAATTACTCTACATTTGAGATAAAAACAAAAAACTCTATGCCGACAAAAAATAAAAACCCTGGGCTCCGGGGTTCCCGATCTGGCTGAGTGAAAGGCTGAAACGTGAAAAAGATAATGAATGTACAACCAAAAGTCCTAAGACTAGCCACTGCAAAGCCAGGNAAAAGCCAGGGTAAGTGAAACGAAGGAGGGCCAGTAGCACCCGCGAGTCCACAGCTTCAACGCCGCTCAGAATTCCTAAGGGGAGTGCGATCTCGGTGCGGGCAAGGGCAGAGACCAGGCACTGGGAGACCCGTGCCGACCGTAAGGTGGCGGGCCGGCGGGGAGCACCT
>NW_023200081.1:0-2623 GCF_002007445.2 Ailuropoda melanoleuca
TTCCCATAATGCCGGGATCACGCCCTGAGCCGAAGGCAGACGCTCAACCGCTGTGCCACCCAGGTGCCCCTAGCAGCACAGGTTTTAAAACACTGCTGTTGAATTCAACCTACTGTTAGGGGAAAAACTGAAGCATGCCCCAACTTTGGAAGAACAGATTTGAAAACATTTTAAAAGGAAAGCTATTTTTGTTCTAAGTATTTTTTATGTAATATTTGATACATGGAATGGTATATATGGAACACATACACACACATACTTTAAGTCGGCTGCATGCCAGTGTGGAGCCCAATGTGGGCCTTGACCTCATGCCCTCGAGATCAAGACCTGAGCAGCAATCAAGAGTTGGGTGCTTAGGCAACTGAGCCACCCAGGCACCTGCGGAATACATAACTTATAATGTATAGCGATAAACACCACAATCCCATCCTTCAAATTAAAAACCTGCAAATTACAATCTTGCAGCTTCCTGTGTTCTTTCCATATACATTACCCTGAATTAATGTTTATGACTCTCTTGCTTTAAAATATTACCTCATATGTTTCTCCCTAACCATTATTTAGTTTCGACTTTTTGAACTTAAAAAAATGGCCGTTATGTAACCTTCTAGGACTTGCTTTTGAAACTCAGTATGTCTCTAGGACCCCCCACATCACTACATGCAGCCATACTTCGTTTCCAGTACTGGATAAACTCCAGTTTGTAAACAGACCACAACTTATCAATCCATCCTTCCACTGAAGGATGCTGGGGACATTCCCAGGGTTTGCTATCACAATGCTGCTCTGAACATTCTTGAGCAATTCCTGGTGTGCAAGTTTTTTTAGGGCAGTGCCAGCCGGCTCAGGCTTAGCGATATTTGCAGAACTTGACAGCAAGAGTTCACAAACTGTTACAGCAACAGCAGCTAAGCACAGGAAAAGATACTCAACATCTTTATTCATTTGGGAAAAGCAAATTAAAACTACAGTATCACTATGCACCTACGAGAATGGCTAAAAAAAATAACTGGAACACACCAAGGGCTGATGAGGGTTAGCAATGACTAGAATCCTCACACTGCTGGTGGGACGCAAAAAGGGGCGGCCTCTCCAGAAAAAGATCTTGAAAGTTTCTAACAAAGAGGAACGAAGCCCTGCGTACACAACTCAGATGACTCAGTAACGAGTGCTGAGAGGCCAGCCTCAAAGGGTTCACGCTCGGACGCCTAAAAAGGGGCTGGGAAGAAGAGCTCCACATGCTGAGTACGGTGATGCTTACACCAACCTGTGTGATTAAACTCAAAGAACTGTACACCTAACAAAAGGGGAGGGGTCCAGCTTACTGCGTGTTCATTTTTAAAATAAAAGAGAAGAAAAAATCTGGGCTTGTATTTTATGTTTTGTCATTTATTTTTCTAGTCAGTCATTTTCATTGTAGTTTACAAAAGTATTATCTGTCTTCGGCAGACTGGAAATTAAAGAAAATCTGGTCCTTCACCACAACCGTTTCGGAAGAACTGCTGCTAGGAGTATACCTGGAAGTGGACCTTAGGGTCCCAGGGAACTGGCGGTCTCTACTGGGTGAGGGATGCCACCTGCCCCCAGAAGACCACACCACTCGGCACCCTACCTGCCACTGCCCCGCGCCCCCCAAGTGATGGGCACTGCCAGACTTCTGAGTTTGCACCCATCTGCAGGGCAGAATGACACCTCGCTCAGCCTGAGTCCTCATCACGTGTGGACAGCGGAGGGCAGTGCTTTCCATCAGCCCACTGGTGGTGCGACTGTGGTCAGTGACCGAGGGGCTACGGGACTTGTCTCCAGGACACCAATCTTTTACTGACTATGAACACAACAAAAATCTTCACCTAGTTCACAGTTCTTTTCATTTAACATGGTGTCTTTTATGAACATGAGTTCTTAAATTTTTCTACTGTGGTAAAAAAACATAAAATCATCTTAACCATTTTTCAGTGCACACTTCAGTGCTGTTAACTCTGCGCACCCTTGTGCAACAAATCTCACAAATCCCTAATTTTATGTAACTGAATGCACCAAATCTTTGCAGACTGATCATCTGTTTCCTTTTTGCTTTTGTTCAAAAGTCCTTCTCAATCCCAAAGCCAAAAGTAAATTCTCCTATATTTTCTTCTAAAGGTTTTCATTGCAGGTGGTCGATTTCATCTGGAGTTAATATGGGTGTGGCAGGAGACGAAGACCAGCTTCACCCAGAGCCACAAGTCCCAGACCTCACCCCCCACCCCCGCAAATGGTTTGTCTTTCCCCGAGACCTGCACGGTGCCTCCAGCTTACTGCAAAATTCCACATGAGGTCTATTTGGGGGATTCCCTATTTTGTTCCATTCTCTGCATACTTTATTCAAAAACCTCTGAAATTATCTGAGGCAGCCTCACTTTACAAAAGCTATAAACTCTTTGGTATTTCCACACAAATCATTAGATAATGCTGCTGAAAACAAGTGTGTTCTAATACAAGCAACTGGTATGAGGACAAGGAGGACCTGAAAAGCAATCGCAAGGTAACCCCGCGAGCCACATCCCCTCAGTGTGCAGACAGGGTTGTTCCGTGTGTCCCCCAAGCCCAGGCTTTATAGCCTGTAGACTAGGTGCTGTCATTCAGC
>NW_023200082.1:0-1020 GCF_002007445.2 Ailuropoda melanoleuca
GAGGGAACACAAGCAGGGGGAGTGGGAGAGGAAGAAGCAGGCTCTCAGCGGAGGAGCCCAATGTGGGGCTCAATCCCAGAACTCGGGGATCACGCCCTGAGCCGAAGGCAGACACTTAACGACTGAGCCACCCAGGCGCCCCCATATATCAGTATTTTATTTATTTATTTATTTATTTTTTTAAAGAATTTATTCATTCAACAGAGACAGCCAGCGAGAGAGGGAACACAAGCAGGGTGAGTGGGAGAGGAAGAAGCAGGCTCCTAGCGGAGAAGCCTGATGTGGGGCTCGATNCGATCCCAGAACGCTAAGATCACGCCCTGAGCCAAAGGCAGACGCTTAACAACTGCGCCACCCAGGCGCCCCCATATATCAGTATTTTAAAAACTGGTAAATTGTGGGGCACCTGGCTGGCTCAGTCAGTAGATCATGCAACTCTTGATCTTGGCGTTGTGAGTTCAGGCCCCACATTGGGTATAGAGCCTACTTTAAAAAAAAATTTTTTTTTTAAATTGGAGTGTGGTAAATTGTACATATAATAAAATGTATCACTTTAATCATTTAAGTGTACAGTTTAGTGACATGCAGCACATTCACATTATCGTGCGGTCATCACCACCATCCATCTCCAGAACTTTTTCATCTTCCCCAACTGAAACTGTTCTCATTAAATACTAACCCCTATTCCCCCCTCCCCCCAGCCTATGGCAACCACCATTCTATCTTCTGCCTATGAATTTGACTACTCTAGGTACCTCATGTAAGTGGAATGACACAGTATTTGTCCTATTGTGCCTGGCCTTTTTCTCACTTAGCATAGTTTTCAACGTTCACTGTTACATGTGACAAGAATTTCCCTTTACAAGATTAAATATTCCGTTATATGTGTAAACTACATTTTATTTATCCATCCCTCCGTCAGACACTTAGGTTGTTTTTGTCTTTTGATTATTGTGAATAAGTTATATCAGTTTTAAAGTAATTTTGAAATGCACTTTAATAGTTTTTGCTTAGAAGGTG
>NW_023200084.1:0-1999 GCF_002007445.2 Ailuropoda melanoleuca
AAGGTTGGTTAACATCATGGTTAAGTCTGGGTTCAAATCTCCACTTCAACGCTTCCCAGCTGAGTGACCTTGGGGAAGTTTCTCAACTTCTCTGAGTGGCTCTTTCTTCACTTGTAAAATGGAGATAATAATGTCTTTCTCCTAGAGTTGTTGGATGAAATTGTTCTCAGAGTGTCTAGCCTATAGTAAGCACTCAATACACAATAGCTATTGTTCTTGTTTGTTATAATTTGCAGCAATAGCAGGAAAAACCCTAAAGATCAACAAAGATTTGATCCTCCTTAATAGGGGTTCCAGGCCCTAAAGCATTCACCTATGGGTTGCCTGGCCTGGGGGACTATGCCAGAGTCTGAGCAGATCCCACAAAACTTGACATGCTATTGACACCCTCCATTATGAAAATATGCTGGTTTCCTTTATACCTATTATAGGCTGGGGACCAAATGTCCCAATTTGCCCAGCCCAGCCTTGGTATGTTGCATGTTGNCCTGTGCATGTTGGCTCAAGGTAATTACTAATGGCACCTCCTTTCCCTCATAAGGGTCACAGTCATGATGATGAATGATATGGTCACCCTAGTTACAAGTCTCTTGACATCTTTTTCTCTAAACCTGTTCTATCCTGTGCCACCTCTGGAGTTTCATAAGTATTTTAAAGTTACTTTTCATCAGTCCTTACTTTATCTGAGTAAGCACATTTCATCAATCCTGACCTTATCTGGGTCAAATGTTGAGGGTGGCGCTGAGTTTGACCTAAGGGTTTCCCTCAATTTATTTCAGGATCTGGTGAATGGATCCATGTTCACCCTAGCTGCATGTTTTCCACATTTTAATGTGGTCAGGCCGAAGAGCCTGGCCAGTCAGCCCATCCTCAATAAGCTTTCTCCATCCCCATTTTCATTTTAGTTGATTTTCTCTAGAACGTTTCCAATGGCCCTGGAACTCTTCTTGTAAGAAGCACAATTGAAACTTGACTTTGTGGGTTGTTGTTGTTGTTTTTTTTTAATTAAATGAAATAGTCCCCCTTTTCATTCCAGTGTTTGAAGTCAGAAGATCTAGGTTGGAGTGCCAGCTTCATCTGTACTGCCTGTAAGAATTCACACCAGTCAATTCTTCTCCCTGAGCCTCAGTTTCATGATCTCTGCAATGGCAGTCATATGCATGTAGTCAGGTTACCTAAAATACATCTTCAAAACAGCTTTCTTTCTTCCTTTCCAATCTGTATACTATTTTTTTTTCCTGCCTTAATGCACTGGCTAAGACCTCCAATATGATGTTGAATTGATGTGCTGAGAATGAACATCCTTGCTTTCTTCCCATTCTCATGGGCAAGGGATGTAATGTTTGACCACTAACTATGATGTTATCTGTAGACTCTTCATTGATGTCTTCTATCAGGGTGAAGCAGTTCTCTCCTAATCCTAGTTTACAGAGAATGTTGAGTCTTTGTCAGAAGTGTTTTTCCTATTTATTGAGATAATCACATGATTTCCTCCCATATTCTATAATTTACTACATTACAGTGATTAGTTTGCAAAATTTAAAGAATTTTTTACATTCTTGGGGTAAATCCCACATATTATCAGACTCAAATTGCTAATATTCTGTTAATGAATTTGTGTCTATCTTATTAGTGTAATACTATAAAAAAAAGTATGTTTACTCTCTTCCTGAATTTGAGAATCAAATGAGATGGCAAATGTGAACAAGGTTTGTAGACCGTTAGGTGCTATCCGCATATAGGCTCCAAAGCTGCTGCACCTGCTACAAATGATGACAATGCATGGCACAAAGGTGTCCCTTGCCATGGCAACAGCCCACAGGCTGGTCAGGAACCAGGCTCAGTGACTCATTCCTACTCTCTCACAAACGTAGTCATAACCTATAACTCAGAGCCCTCAGCCTGTGAGTTTGGCAAAGAAGTCTCCCGGATTTTCCAGGGAGGCCCCAACTTAAAATATTCTCTCCTATTGTCAAACTTCATCACACCATATGTTCTT
>NW_023200085.1:0-683 GCF_002007445.2 Ailuropoda melanoleuca
ATGCTGTTGTTTGCCAGGAGTGATGCTAGAACAAAGACTTGAGACCTATGGCCAGCAGCTTCCTCACCCTCTCACTGAGTTTGCGTGAGAATCCACGATGGCATCTTGTGGTCTTTCTGGAAGACTAGGGGGAGGGGGCTGAGTGTTCTGTTTTGCAGACTGTCATGTGGTGTCACAGAGGATGGAGCTGAAATGGAGTCTGAAATTGCCGTTGATTGTAGTTCCTGGAGGGACATTAATAGCCTGCAGGCCCACAAAAGACTCTCAAAACCATCACCGAGTGACTCCTCCGGCCACATGAGGAAGGCACCGGGTCTAGCTGCCAATGCCGTGGGCAGCATCAGGTTAGCGGGACAGAGATACGGGCTCATACAGGAAATAAAGTCCAGTTAGCAGGCGAGGGCTCATTGGAGAATCAGGTGAGATAAATAATCTACTTCAGACCCTTTTAGGTAGATCATANTAGGTAGATCATAAAAGTAGACGCGTTCATTTAATCCTTATATAATAACTTTCGTAGGTTTACCTGTGTCCCCACAAAGAGAGATGTCCCCGTATCTCTGATTGTGACTTTATGGAAATAAAGCCACAACAGGGAGCGCCTGGGTGGCTCAGTGGTTAAGTGTCTGCCTTCGGCTCAGGGCATGATCCCGGCGTTATGGGATCGAGCCCCACATCAGGCT
>NW_023200086.1:0-1321 GCF_002007445.2 Ailuropoda melanoleuca
TTCTATGAAGTCAATTTGCTATTTAAAAATACATAGTTTTATAGTGGAGCCAACAAAACATTTCTTCCTTTGAGGAAATCCCACTCATCCTTGGACTTACCTGAGCTCTCGTTCATTATAGATCAGCTGTGGTGCAAAATACTATGTATGCACTAGTGGGTTATTCCAATGCATCTTATTGTAAAGTAGACAAAGAACCAGATGAGGTAAGTGACTCCTTTTTCAATATTCCATTTGCTCAAAGGGGTGCAATTATAATGTAATGGACTGAATGTGTCCCCCTAAAATTTACATATTGAAAGACCTACTTTCCCCTAATATGATGGTTTTGGTGATGGAGCTTTTGGGGGGTAATTAGGATTAAATGGGATTGTGAAGGTGAGGACCTAAAGATGGGATTAGTGCCCCATAAGAGATACCAGAGAGCTCTCCCTCTCTCCCTCTCTCTCCCTCTCTCTCTCTCATTCTCTCTCTCTGCCTTGTGCAATCCAGGAGTAGAGCTGTCACCAGAACCCTTCCATGCTGGCTCCCTGATTTTTGATGTCCAGCTTCTAGAACTGGGAGAAATAAATTTCTGTATTTAAGCCATTTAATCAATGGTATTTTGGGGATGCCTGGTTGGCTCAGTCAGTTAAGCATCTGCCTTCAGCTCAGGTCATGATCCCAACGTCCTAGGNTTGGCTCAGTCAGTTAAGCATCTGCCTTCAGCTCAGGTCATGATCCCAACGTCCTAGGACAGAATCCCACATTGGGCTTCTTACTCAGCATTGAGGTTGCTTCTCCCTCCGCCTGCTGCTCCCCCTGCTTGTATTCTATCTCTCTCTCTCTCTGACAAATAAATAAAATCTTTAAAAAAAATCTATAGTATTTTGTTATGACAGACTGAAGTAAGACATATATTAATGGAACTCATAATAAATATTATGTATAGTAAATCCCTCATGTTAAATACTCAGGAAACTTCTGAGCATTAGCTGGATTTCAAGAAGAGTTTCATCATCATTTTTAGAAACTGAATCTAATTATTCCCTAATTAGCTGGAATTATATTTTTTCCACTGGAAAATTTATTAAAATATTTCTACATCTCTAACAAAATATGTGAAAGACTTAAAGATTCCTATAACATTGTATCATTTTTTGCTTAACTTTATACAATTTGAGTAACCAAAAGTCTAAGTTACAAATACATATTTCTTATATATTTACTATTCATTCAATTTTCTGCTTCCAAGAAATTTCTTCACAGATTTGCATATTGGCCTAATAGTTCTTTATATCTTCATCCTTTTTTAGGATTCGAAATATGTTTTTGATCACAA
>NW_023200087.1:0-249 GCF_002007445.2 Ailuropoda melanoleuca
TGAATACAGTTTCAAAGGGTTGAAGAATCCTTTGACTTCTCAGGATAAACATCTTTAGCATAGAATAATAGTGACTTTTAATACTTATAAAGCTTATAAGCAGAATAGCTGAGAATTGGGGGCGCCTGGGTGGCACAGCGGTTAAGCGTCTGCCTTTACCTCAGGGCGTGATCCCGGCGTTATGGGATCGAGCCCCACATCAGGCTCCTCTGCTATGAGCCTGCTTCTTCCTCTCCCACTCCCCCTGCT
>NW_023200087.1:453-1022 GCF_002007445.2 Ailuropoda melanoleuca
AAAAAAAAAAAAAAGAATAGCTGAGAATTGAACTCCAGCATTCTGAGACCAGTGGCTATGTTACTATTATACCACTACTACCCCATTAAGATTTATATCTTCATAACCTGACAGTCCTAACAGCTGATAGTATTATCAGGAGAGAAGGGAGGAGCTAACAAGCAAATGTCATCGTCCTCCACAGTTCTGAGATGGTTGTTTCATCTAGTGATCTTATCTTCCTCCTACAGGCCTTAGCCTCTCATAGTGATACACATCCAATATCGGTGAGTGTGTTCAGGTAGACCTAACGCTTCTGAAAACTTGGTCTCATGAATTGCTCTCCACTCCATTACATAACAATNTATTGCTCTCCACTCCATTACATAACAATCATAATAACATAAATCCTAAGAATATTGTCTAAACATCAATGTTAATATATTTAACCAATAGTTGTTGTGTTCTTATTCATTAGTTGTAGGGGATACAATAGTGAACAAAACAGACAAAACTGTGTGTCCTTATGGCACTTATATTTTAGTGGAGACAAGCAATAAACAAAAGATATTAATATATTAGTGATAAAT
>NW_023200090.1:0-587 GCF_002007445.2 Ailuropoda melanoleuca
CCCCTACGGCCAGTGCTGAGAACCTCCTCAGCAAGGTCACGAAAATTCCAAGTGTCCTGTGTTTGTTGGGTACAAGCCCCCGGTGGGGCCCGAGCAGGTTCCCGCGGACCCCTCTCCTGAGGCTCCCTGCCCTCTGCACACCTCAGGCTCTGCCCTGGGGTGTGTGTTCAGGGGGGTCTCCTACAGCCCTCGCCAGGGAGGATGCCTGCCCTCGTCCAACCCAGACGACAGCTGCTGGTCCAACGTTACGGTAGAAACAGATTCAGGACGGGGCTGAGCTCCTCCTCGCTGGTAACTTGGAGATCGCACAGANCATGGGGCTGAGCTCCTCCTCGCTGGTAACTTGGAGATCGCACAGACAGCAGGCATTCCCCCAGGCCCCTGCGTGCCAATGCATCCGGCGGCGAAGGGCCCGGCACGTGAATGCACAGCCACATGTCATGCAGGGGAGAGGGTCCTGTGCTCCCAGGACTGGGGCACACGTTCCAGATGCCTTCCTGCTGCTGATGGGCAGGAGTGGGGGGTGCCGAAGACGGGCACCAGACACGGAGCCCGGTCATCGTTCTGGGGTAGAATTACTGCACACA
>NW_023200091.1:0-539 GCF_002007445.2 Ailuropoda melanoleuca
CCTTCTCTATAAAAACCAGGCCCCGCTGTCCTCTGATGTGAAGAGCTGCCATTACTTGGTCCATTGGCCAGGCGACTGCAATCTTTGCTCATGGTTTCACCCTGATCTGTAATTTCACAAGATGGAGTCCGGCTGGTACCTGGAGTTGAAGTTTGTAACTGCTGCTGCTGATACTGAATCAATTGTTGGCGAGTCTCTTTCAACTGTTGCTGTAGAACTAGAATGGTACTCTGCATACCTTCTACTTCCTCATCAAGCTGGATGATGAAATCATTCAGTTCATCCTGACTGCTTTTAAGCTCCTCACTATATTTCTTCTGTAAAGCCAACTCTGCCTCAAGTTGTGCAATACGTCCTTGGGACAGTTGCCTTCCAAGCTCTTGATTCTCCTGGATAAGCATTCGACACTTCGCCATTAACTTTTTGCCTGTTTGGCTATCAGGTGTAAATTTCCAGGCACTCAGTTCATTTTGGGCTTGTTCCAGTTTGTCTTTAGTCTGTTCCAGTTCACCTTTCATTTTTAGGAAAAACAAGTTGAT
>NW_023200091.1:713-1007 GCF_002007445.2 Ailuropoda melanoleuca
ACTCTGCATACCTTCTACTTCCTCATCAAGCTGGATGATGAAATCATTCAGTTCATCCTGACTGCTTTTAAGCTCCTCACTATATTTCTTCTGTAAAGCCAACTCTGCCTCAAGTTGTGCAATACGTCCTTGGGACAGTTGCCTTCCAAGCTCTTGATTCTCCTGGATAAGCATTCGACACTTCGCCATTAACTTTTTGCCTGTTTGGCTATCAGGTGTAAATTTCCAGGCACTCAGTTCATTTTGGGCTTGTTCCAGTTTGTCTTTAGTCTGTTCCAGTTCACCTTTCATTTT
>NW_023200092.1:0-7467 GCF_002007445.2 Ailuropoda melanoleuca
CATTTTACATTTTATGCACAGGATAATGAACAGAATTGAAAGAATGATGTCAGTTACCTAAGAAACAGCAAGATGATCATCAAATGACCTCAGTGGCTTTAGTGAAGGTCATTTACTTTAACCTCTTTGCCTCACAGGTCATCTTTAATTTTTGTCATAGTTAATATGTTTTGGGAACTGAATCTCCCCATAGAAATATACTGATGCCATGTAAGGAAATCCCATAAGCATTTGAAGGAAAAGTTTAACTTTGCATTGTAAGGAACATAATTATTGGCACTGACCTATTAGTAGTCTCTTGGATGTTCATTCTTTTAATCCCAAATGTTTTTGAGACCAAAATTTATATTCTGAAATTCTATGAGACTTAACACCATAAAAAAAAATCAGTGTGATATTATAAAGCTCATCTTGAAGCATTCATGAAGGGGAAGTATTTAAATTTATTTTTACTTCATTATTAGCATCCATAAATATTTATTTATTTGAATTATTTAGCGTTTTTTTATCGTTCTCAGATTTCAGTTTCTCACCTATCTAGCTCTTCTCACGATGAAGGCTATGACAAATTAACACGAGATTTAAACTCAGTGCATGCTGACCTTTTCTGATGATAAGGTAAATTTTTAAAATATACAGGTAGGAATGCAGCTTAATTCTGTTAAATCATTCAGGCAAGTACATTGAAAGTTACTTGTAACATAGATGAATAATTAAATAGCTTATATTTAACATTTTATTTTATTTTATTTTTTAAAGATTTTATTTATTTATTCGACAGAGATAGAGACAGCCAGCGAGAGAGGGAACACAAGCAGGGGGAGTGGGAGAGGAAGAAGCAGGCTCATAGTGGAGGAGCCTGATGTGGGGCTTGACCCCATAACGCCGGGATCACGCCCTGAGCCGAAGGCAGACGCTTAACCGCTGTGCCACACAGGCGCCCCTATATTTAACATTTTAAAACAAGAAAATAAAACGTTCAGACTGTGCCTTTATTTTGATATTTCATTATGGAAAAATAAACCCATTTTGACCATAGAATTTNCATTTTAAAACAAGAAAAAAAACGTTCAGACTGTGCCTTTATTTTGATATTTCATTATGGAAAAATAAACCCATTTTGACCATAGAATTTACATAATTAGACACACTGGACAATATATCCTAATGGCTCACTAAGTAATGATAGAAGATAGCCTTTGAGGGAAACAAAATTTATTCTCAAAAATCATATTTTTTAAAGATTTTTTTTTAGTTTATTCTTTTGAGAGAGAGAGAGACAGAGAGAGCACAAGCAGGGTAGAGGCAGAGGGAGAGGAAGAACCAGACTCCCCGCTGAGCTGGGAGCCAGACATGCGGCTCAATCCCAGGACCTGGAGATCATGACCTGAGCCAAAGGCAGACGCTTAAGCATCTGAGACACCCAGGCATCCCATCTCAAAAATCAAAATAAGATTTAAGATTTTTCTCTTCTTCTAAGTATTATAAAAGTAAAATATACAGGGCAAGCTTATTTTATTAACTTTTAAACTATTGTGATATAGTTCAGAAAATCTTATATAAATTCCCTAGAAAACAGGAAAGAAGTACATAGATCATATAAGAGACTGATACATAATTTTTTTAATGATAAATCTTGAACAATTTCCTTTGTAGGCTATTCTTCAAAATTAGCACTCTCAATTTGCAGAAACCATAGAGGTCAATAAGGATCAGTGGTAGTATACTGACAACAAGTTCACCTATCTCAGGTCTTTGAAGCTAGGACTGGAATCAATACTTTTTTTCTCTATAGCATTAAACAACTGTTATAAGAAGTACAAGCCATAGCTAAACTCAAATGTCTAAAATTCTAATAAGGAAACTGTGCATGTATATATGAGAAAAAGCCATGTAGATTACACAGAAGCAATTCTAGGTTGTGTTGGGTATAGGATATGCTTGAGGATGCAGGAAGTGAAAATTACTGTGTTCTGGGGCATTTAGTTAAAACTTTCTTAAGTAGCATTATATGTAAACTATGCTTTGCATAAAGAAGGAAAGTATTTAGAAATCTGGGCAAAAACCAGTAGGAATGACGGCATGGACAAAATCAGTTTTTATGGAAATGGATCTAATACCTGGAAAAGGGATGAGCGAAGTGATAATACATAGATTTTATTTCCTTTAATATCCAAAATAATTTTCTTTAAGATGAAAGTCCTATTCTTAATCCATAGTGATCTTCATGTAATTCTTAAGATATAAATGTAACACATCTCTTATATGCTATTTTCAAGCATTCACTCCACTGGGAGAGTATATGAAAACTTTTTCCTCACTTAAAAAAATGTGTATATATGAAAATTGCAAATTTATTTTAAGGATCTTTTATTTTTATTTTTTTTAAGATTTTATTTATTTATTTGACAGAGAGAGAGAGACAGCCAGCGAGAGAGGGAACACAAGCAGAGGGAGTGGGAGAGAAAGAAGCAGGCTCCCAGTGGAAGAGCCTGATGTGGGGCTCCCAGCCAGAATGCTGGGATCACGCCCTGAGCCGAGGCAGAGGCTTAACGACTGAGCCACCCAGGCGCCCTTATTTTAAGGATCTTTAATACAAAAACTGACACTGAAATTATACCAAATATGGGTATGCTAGATTTTTACTCTATCTATGCATGAATTCATAAATACAAACCTTACCCACTGTAAACATTCTTCTTGGAATTATAAAAATAGTCATGGGAATGCTGATATTCAGATTTGAGGTTATGAAGCTGACATTATAGGGGGATGAATGTCCCCTAGAGGTTTGTGTGCCTGTATCCAGAGATCAGAAGGAAAGTTTGAAGACGCTCCTCTCTTTGTTGTAAAAAGAAAAATTCGGGAGGAAAATTATACACACTCTAAATTAGAATCTTATATCTCCAGAATTGCTATCTCAAAACAGAAGGTGGATATGACTGAGGGTAACTACTCCTTGACAACTGAATTTATCCTCATGGGATTTACAGATCACCCAGAGTTGAAGAGCCTTCTGTTTGTGGTGTTTCTTACTATCTATGTGATCACCATGGTGGGGAATCTTGGCCTGGTGGCATTGATTTTTATGGAGCGTCGTCTTCACACACCAATGTACATCTTTCTGGGCAACCTGGCTCTAATGGATTCCTGTTGTTCTTGTGCTATTACGCCTAAGATGTTAGAGAACTTCTTTTCTAAGGACAGGAGGATTTCCCTTTATGAATGCATGGCACAGTTTTATTTTCTCTGCCTTGCTGAAACTGCAGACTGCTTTCTTTTGGCAGCAATGGCCTATGATCGCTATGTGGCCATATGCAGCCCACTGCAGTACCACACCATGATGTCAAAGAAACTCTGCATTCAGATGACCACAGGGGCCTACATAGCAGGAAACCTGCATTCCATGATTCATATAGGGTTTCTCTTTAGGTTAACTTTCTGTGGGTCAAATCAAATTAATCACTTCTTTTGTGATGTTCTTCCCTTATACAGACTCTCCTGTGTTGACCCTTATATCAATGAATTGATGATATTTATCTTTGCAGGTTCAGTTCAAGTCTTCTCTATTATCATAGTCCTAATCTCTTATCTCTGCATCCTTTTCATGATTTTCAATATGAAATCCAAAGAGGGAAGAGGCAAAGCCTTATNACTATTATCATAGTCCTAATCTCTTATCTCTGCATCCTTTTCATGATTTTCAAAATGAAATCCAAAGAGGGAAGAGGCAAAGCCTTATCTACTTGTGCAACCCACTTTCTCTCTGTCTCAATATTCTATGGTTCTCTTCTCTTTGTGTACGTTCAACCACATTCAGTTAAAGAAGAGGATAAAGATTTACCTGTTGCTGTTTTTTATACTATAGTAATCCCTTTATTAAACCCTTTAATTTATAGTCTAAGAAATAATGAAGTAATTAATGCTATGAAAAAAAACATAAAGAAAATTTTATAACATTCTAAAAAAAATCATCCCCTGTGGGATATTAACTTAAATTTGATAAATTGTTTTTCAAAATCATGGAATATTGAGAAAGTAGAAAATGACCACTTTGTACATAAAACATTCCATTACTAAAACATGATAGTATAGGAGTCAAATAAATAAGGTCAGCAAGGATACATTCTGCTACAAAGTATTCCCAAATAAGCTACTAGCTCCCAGCAAGAACGAATTAAATAATTATTCTTGAGGTCACAAACTGTGTCACCAAAAAATTAGCCAAACTATTAACTGTTTCAACATATAATGAGTTACAATTTTCAACAAAAAACAAATNCTAAGCTACTAGCTCCCAGCAAGAACGAATTAAATAATTATTCTTGAGGTCACAAACTGTGTCACCAAAAAATTAGCCAAACTATTAACTGTTTCAACATATAATGAGTTACAATTTTCAACAAAAAACAAATACTAGGAATAGAAGTCAGTATATATAAAGATTACCTCCATTTAATATTGTTGACAAATTTCTGGAATTCCAAAATATAATCTTACCAACTCTGGCACATTCCAGGTTCTCAAGAATTAATCCCATCTGAAAATACATCATCCATCAGAAGTAACTGAATATATTTGATTCCTAATTTTCTTTGAGTTTGTTCAAGAGAATATATTTGAATATTAATTCACACAGAATATCTATTCACAAATCAAGAATATTTTCATCCTTAAAAGGGGAAATTTTGGCATATATATTTGTCACAATTAAAAAATATTAAAAACAAGAAAAAATACTAATAAAAATGTAGTGTTATTTAATTTTACTCTCAAGTTCTCTGAAATACAGTATCTGTATACTGGTGATTTATCAATCTGTAGTTTAAATAGATGGTATTCATACTGAAATCCATATGGACTTGTGTATTTTCATATAGTTTGATTAGATATCCATCAAAAATGAAGTGCAATCATGAATACATTAAACTAATTGAAGGGGTTTTTCTCTCTGATATTACTTATCTTGTTTGTTACTAGGAATTCCACCAACCTGTATTGATTCCAATGTAAATTACTGATACATTCACAGCATTAACAAAAAGTTGGAGATGCTGTAAAGCACAAATGAGGCACAAAATAGTGAAAATTCTAAATTCCTAAACAAAAATATTTATTGATCACTTACATATACAAATATAAAAAATTAATTTACTGAGAACATGTTATCTGCTAGGCACAAAACTAGACATTTCATATATATTACCTACCAACTGGTTAGACATGATTTTTCATGTCTTTTCTCAGTAAAAACCTCATACTTTGAAACATTGAGAAGCTTGCTTAAGTTCGTCCAGGTGATTCAGCTAGAATTTGTATCAATGCTGCTTGGGAGTTTAGAAAATGGAAAGCTTCGTCACCTAGGGTGTTTAGTCCTTATGTAGCTTCAGAAGTAAGCTGTGCCTTAAAAATGATTTTTTAAAAAGGATGTTTGGAGGAAAAAAGGAGTATGACCACAGTCAATGTGTATGGAAATAAGTGTGACACTGGGAACTGAGGTGAAGGAGGTGAACCATGGACAGAGTCAGAAAGCTGACAAAACTGTTGTTAAGAGCTGTTGCCAAATATGGGAAATAAAGGTGGAAGGGGATCAGGTTACTGAGAATCTTAAATGTCACCCTAAGGAATCTGAATTTATATCAGAGGCATCAGACACCAAATTCTTCCTAGAACCAGGTAATATGATTGTATTTTTCAGAAAACTAATCTGGCAATTGATTGGAGTGAAGCTGGAATCAATGAGGCTAACCTCAAGCATTCCTATATTAGATGATGAGAGCTGACACTGGAGGATAAATGGAGAGGAGTGCACAGATATAAGCAACTTTTTAAAGAAAAAATTGTAAACTGTAACTACTGGATAATAAAATGAAGGTATATCTTCTTCCTTGGGAGTACCAACCTAGTTGTAACAGATTTCCTATCACTAATACTTAAAAAGGTACCTGACATATTTGGCCATTCACTAACCATTTCCTGTAATATATTTTAATATAATCATTTAAGTTAATATACAATAGGTTTGTTATTTTTAAACAAGTCAATAAATAATTTTTAATTTCTTTTTTAAATTTCTAATATTGTAAATACTGTTAGTTATAACCCACATAAACAAAGCTCTACAGAGTCCTAAACACTTTTTTAAAGAGTGTAAAGGAATACAGATACCTGAGTTAGATGAATGCTGTTTCTTTGTATCCACTATTTTAGGGGATATTTTTAGTTGTTAGATTCACATGCTTTGATCCCTTTCCCTTTTTCAGGGGTACCATAAATTCTGTTTATGTATTTCCGCACCACCCACTTCCAACCCTTAGCAACACTGAAGCCTACAGGTCTGTTAAGGGAAGAGACTGTGACTTATTTGGGGCCAATGAGACAAAGAGGTAATTTTGTGGAGGTTTCAATATGTTCCCTTTATTTTGAAAAAGATCCACAGAAAAAGGTAGTCTTTCTTCTTCTGAACGTCATGCTGTGTGGATATGAAATCTGGCACAGTCTATAAGCATTTTACCTTCAAAAGAGAGACCAGCCTGGAGATGAAGTCAACACACAAAGGAGGGCATAGCTGACCCATTAACCATCCTTTCTCATTTTACATTGCAACAGATCTTCTTAATGTTAAGCTTGTTAAAATAAAAAATGCTTTTATTGCAACTGAATAAATATTACTGATACATTCATGTCTCTTCCTCATCTCTCATTTTCTGCTTTATTTTATTTTTATTTTATTTTTTTATTTTTTTTAAAGATTTTATTTATTTCTGTGACAGAGATAGACAGCCAGCGAGAGAGGGAACACAAGCAGGGGGAGTGGGAGAAGAAGAAGCGGGCTCCCAGCAGAGGAGCCCGATGTGGGACTGGATTCCGGAACGCCGGGATCAAGCCCTGAGCCGAAGGCAGACGCATAACGACTGCGCTACCCAGGCGCCCCTGCTTTATTTTAAATTAATTCTCAGACACCCTTTTAGCTTACAAATAACTTTTCATCAGAATCCATTTAACTACTCAGCACATCTATTATATTTTTACTTTTATATTTTAATTTCCTATAACCCCACTGGAAAAATGGGGCACAAAGAGGTTTCATAATTTGTCCACAGAAATATTAAGGTGGAGGTCAGGGATCAAATCTAAGGATCAAATCCAAAATCCATGTTCTTAATCACTAAGTGATATTATACACAACTTAGAGAAGTGAAAGTAGCAAGAGAAGAAAACTTTCAAGAAACTAAGCTGTAAAGTGGGCAAAGAAATAGGGCAGAGGGTCAAGAAAAATGTGAATCAATGACATTTTCCTCGAGATTTATTTTGAAAAATTTCAAACCTAAAAGAAAGTTGAGAGAATCCCCATGAATTTTTTTTAAATCAAGATAATTATTTGTTAACATTTCACCACATTTGCCCAATAATTCATCTGCAAATGTGTATATACACATATTTAAAACACATATGTATACATGTCTA
>NW_023200093.1:0-1228 GCF_002007445.2 Ailuropoda melanoleuca
AACAGCCTGGCAGCCCAGTGCCCTTCCCTAGATGGTGATTCTCTAAACAAAAATCTTAAATCCATTTTTAGGTGCTTAGATGAATCACAAACACATTCAAAATTTTACATAAAAAATGTTTGGGCTACTTACTAATAATCTATTAAGTACTAGAACCTTATAAAGTAAACTAACCATTTTCTAGAGGATTTTTAACTTTCAACTTACTAACTTAAAAATAATAGGTTGTTTTAAGTATTTTGTTCCATAAAATAATACAGCACTCAAGTTAACAAGTGCTTCATAGATGTTGCTGCCGACAGGTTTACTTCAATTTCTCTATTTTGTTTCTCTCCGGAGATTTGTTTTCATCAGTTATCATCTACTGGAAAGTAATAGTTCTATGGGTAGGGAATGTCTTTGACCTTCCCAAAAGGGCTATGGGTTTAAAAATTCAAGAATCATTGCTCCAGAATCTAGTTAGCTATGAAGTCCATTCTGTCTGTACGTAGAGGAAAAATGC
The DNA here is from genome assembly GCF_002007445.2 of Ailuropoda melanoleuca. Lineage (NCBI taxonomy): Eukaryota > Metazoa > Chordata > Mammalia > Carnivora > Ursidae > Ailuropoda > Ailuropoda melanoleuca. The sequence goes on from NW_023200093.1 coordinate 503, forward strand.
CCAATTGGAAAAATTAAAAATCTTTTAAACTAGGATAGATAATGTTGCCTATGGAATTCTTTTCACCACCTAAGGGGACTTCTTACCACTGTCTCAGCTCAAACCCTAAACCCAAACCTTGCCTCTCTCTGGTTAGAAAATTATCACAATGCCAAACAGCATGTTCTACCTACACTTGCTCTGGAAATGATTCTATCCAGTTCCATGGCTTGGACATGACCTGTAGGCCAAATATCCCTAAATATAGATCTCTGGACTGGCCGGAGTTCCAGATTCTTACCTTCCACTGGTTGCTTGATATTTCCCTTTAAATGTTTAATATATTCCTCAAATGTAATATGACTGAAGGAAAACTATTGGCACACCCGCCCCCCCACACACACACACTACACATCCAATCTTTCCCTAGCCTTTTGCATTTTAATAGGTGGCTCTACTCAATTCCTAATGCCAGAAATGTAGTAAGATTCCTGGATTTCAGTCTCATCCTGGCCCTCTCTTATAGTTTGTGGTCTGTCCGTGAGTTCTTACAGTTCTAACTCCGAAAAATAATCCAGCCCTACTTGTTCTTTTCCTCCCCACTGTTGCCAACCTGACCCAAGCCACCCCCCACTCTCACCAGGACTGCTACAATGTCTTCCTAACTGACTTTCCAATGTCCACGTTTGAGCATCCACTCTCTCACACCCTTCGCACATGCACACATGAGCACACATACACACACGC
>NW_023200094.1:0-1312 GCF_002007445.2 Ailuropoda melanoleuca
CTGAATTTATAACATATAGAAGATTGCACCAGAAGATAAACTTTTACTTCTAACCTATTAGGTGCCACGAATTTTTTTACGTTCTTTATAATTATTTACTTCATTGTCTAATGGTGTTCAGTTGCATTTTTAAAACAATTATGCTATTAATTGCTAATACTGAGAAGCATGTCTAATTTCTCAGTTATAAAACATGATCATTATATACTTTGTTTTATTAAAACAGAGGCATCTGCTGAGAAAGGCAAGGCATTATATGACAGTGAGCCTAGTGGCCATCTACTGCTTAGATAGTGGTCAGAGATGGTGTTGGTGAGCTTGGGGCCAAAAAGATCAAGCTCTTGGCAGAGGAATAAATGCTGTTGACATCAGACTAGTGTAGTAAGATCAAGGAAGACCTAAGTTTAAGCCCTTGAAAATCGAGAAGTCTGTGACTTACATAAGCTATCTGAATCTCTCTGCTCATTCTGATATGCTAGAAGCATAATATGTTTTGGAGAACTGTGATGTCTAAGTATATGAAAGCATCTCGCATGATCCCTAGCACATGAGGTACTCTCCAAAAGCCAATTCCATTCCTTCAGTTGAATACGTAAGTTTGAAAGTATTTTTGTATCTTTGTGTTTGTGTGTGTGTGTGTGTGTGCGCGTGTGCGCGCGCGCGCTCACTTCATTGTGATGAGCAGTACTTTTCAGTGCACACATACTCTAGATTGTTTCAGTACATGTTCTAGATTGGTAATTTTACTTTTTTCTTTGGTGTTCTAGAGACTACACTAGGAATATATATATTTTTAAATGTTTTAAACTTTTTAAATTAATTTCTACACCCACATGGGGCTAGTACTCAGGACTCCAAGAGTAAGAGTCCCTTGCTTTTCTGACTGAGCCAGCCAGGTGTCCCAAGAATATATTTTATATTATGATCCAGAATCACAAAACCACACTTACTTTGGGTGAGGCCTTCTAATATTTAATTTTGCATTCTAATCTATCCTTAATTAAAAATCCTAGTCTATTCTTTTTTATTTTAATTAAAAAATCATTCTGATTNTAAAAACCATTCTGATTTCTACTCTATAAGTCCTCGCTAGGCAGATTTCACGACTGTTAATGAGTCACAATGTGTACTTTGGAAGTACTTTCCTGGAAGAATCTAGGTAACTTATTCATTCCTTATTATTGTGTAATGATAAAAATAAAAATACTTGGAAAATGGAGAGCAGTATGACTTTCAGAGCTGAAGAAAGGCTTCAACAGAATGATCTGAATTAAAAACAATTGTTATCTTTTACCCTCTGAGGATACCAGAT
>NW_023200095.1:0-1417 GCF_002007445.2 Ailuropoda melanoleuca
GATCACCAAAGTGCTGAGAGAAAATAAATCTCATCCTGGAGCTGTCTATGCAGCCACACTGCATTTTATTAATGAAGGTGAAATCTATGACAAGTCTATGACTTGTCTTCTCATTGTCTCAGCATTGTCTTTCACAGACCACAAGATTTTGATTTGACCAGCTTATCAATTATTTCTTTCATTTGGTGAAATGTTGTCTTTATTCCTTTGTCTAAGATCAGTTGACTGTATTTATGAGGGTCTATTTCTAGGCTCTCTATTCTATTCCACTGATCTATTTGTCTTTTTTTTTTTTTTTTTCTAGTATCACCCTATCTTGATGATTGTAGCTTTATATTAAGTCTTAAAGTCAGGTATCATCAGTCTTCCAAATTTGTTCCTCTCTCAGTATTGCCCGGGCATTCTGGGTCTTTTGCCTCTCCATATAAACTTTAGAATCAGCTTGTCAGTACCCATAAAATAATATTACTGAGAGTTTGATTGGAATAACATTGATTCTATGGGCAACATTGGGAAGCTCTGGCAAGTGGAGCCAAAAAACACCTGCCTCTGCCTAGTGCAGGTGGAGCCCTAGGGACCCCACAGACTGGGACTAGAGCAAGGGTGAGAACTAGGGCAAAGGTGGAGAGCTGTCTTAGGTCCTGGGGTGATGGAGACAATGCCAGTGGGGAACACCCTTGATCCTGGGGGCCTCTGGAAGGAGTGACCCCTGAAACCTCAGGGTCCCCTTGCTCCCAGAAGGTCTACTGTCTCTCCTTTGAGGTGAGGAAGCCCTATTCTGGAAAGCATCTTACAACATAGGGAAGCACATTACCAATCATTCTTATACCCTGCCGGTATAAATACGTCAAGTAAACCCAGAATGGATCACCTGTGGAAGACCTGCTTTATTTTCCAAGGCTATTCAGTTGTCAGTATATGGAAAACAAAGCAAATTGATTCTATCATCACCATTCCCCTTTTGGAGTTTTTATGTCATTGCCATAGCAACTCAGTCCACAAATTTGATGATAATTAAAAACTAAGCAAGACAGCATCTTTACCTACTGGACCTGGGAGGTAAATCCTGAAGCATACAAGGAAAAGAAAGGTAAATATCAACCCAGTAGCCAAAAGAAATAAAAACAGTTGGGCAACTTACTGCATTAGGGAAACATTATTAAAGACTAAACTGTTTAAGGATTTAATAGTTAATGCTGCAAAAATAAATGTTTGTCAACCACAATATGAANCTTGTCAACCACAATATGAATCAATAAAACACTTTTACTGAACTCAAAAATACTGTATGAGGTTTGGGTATGGTTCTTTGTATTTTCAGAAGTAAGATGCCAATATGCCATTTATTACTTTTTTGAAAGATATAGACGTATAGACTCTAAACAAGGAAAAGTCACTCTCCTTACTTGTTATTTCC
>NW_023200096.1:0-761 GCF_002007445.2 Ailuropoda melanoleuca
GCAATTGCATTAGATTATTAGCTACACATTTGCTATCATGTTCCTAAGTTAATAACGAGTGGTCCACAGACACACAAAAAATATTTGCTGATCCAGTGAATGAGCTGAGATTTTTAAAAAAGATAGTTCTAAAAATAAATACATATAGTTCTTACTATTTTATTTTTATTTTTACTTTTTTAAAGATTTTATTTATTTGACAGAGAGATTGAGCACAAGCAGGGGGAGCAGCTGGCAGAGGCAGAGGGAGAGGGAGAAGCAGGCTCCCGCTGAGCAAGGAGCCTGAAACAGGGCTCCATCTCAGGACCCTCCGATCATGACCTGAGCCAAAGGCAGTCGCTTAACTGAGTGAGCCACCCAGACGCCCCTAGTTCTTACTATTTTAAACTGCTTTTAAAAAAACTTAGTGCAAAAATTTTAAAAACTTAATAAATTTTGATATGTTAAAACTTTTTATTACAGAAAATTTAAAGTATATAAAAAATAAAATAGTGCACTTATTACCCAGCCTTAACAATGATCAGTTTGTGGCCAATCTTGTTTCATCCTTACCTCCAGACATCTCACCCCACCTCNCCTCACCCCACCTCCCATTAGAGCCTATGTAATTTAAAATGAATACTCAGTAATTTCATCACAATTCTGTTGGACATTTTAGGTGTTACCAATTTTTGGTTACTCTAAGAATAATGTGATGTTCATAATTTGAACAAACTTTAATTTCCTTAGAGTGTATTTCTGGTGTTGGGTCTCTGTTAAAA
>NW_023200097.1:0-719 GCF_002007445.2 Ailuropoda melanoleuca
CGGCGGCTCCTCCGCCAGGAGAGCCCGAACCGCCCGCCCCCGAGTCCCCGCACAGACAGACACACACACACACACACACGCACGCACACTCGCCCTCACACACGCTCACTCACACAAACACTCTCACACTCACACTGGTCCCGCCCGCTCGTCGGCAGCGGCAGCGGCACCAGCAGCAGCAGGAACAGCAGCAGCAGAAGCGGCGGCGGCACCCGCAACCCCCACTCGAGGTGTCCGCNNNCCGCGCCGAGGGGGAGGGGGCCGGGCTCTGCGGCCGCGCTGGGACCGGGGAAGCCCACCCTCGGCGCCAGGGCTGGGGGCTCTCCCCTTCTTCCCCCGGGAGCGCGCCGCCCGCGAGAAGGCGGCCCGGGTGCGCACGGCCGAGCGTTTCAACAGTTTCAACTGTTCTTCGAAGGGCTCGCGTGCCCCCCTCGCGGGAAAATGCCCACGGAGGCCGCGGCGGGGGTGGGGAAGAGGCCGCCTCCACGTTTCAGACATCTCAGGAATTCCGGATGCTTTGCCCGAATCCGGGATGCCCCTGCGCCTGACACCTTGATTAAATCCTGCCTCTCGATTTTTGCAGCAGCCAATGCCAATGATCAGATTTTATGCACGGAGCCATCACAAAAACTTTTTTAGGCTGTGCAGGCTCTCCCAGGCTTTACCACCTATTTCCAACCCCTCCCCACCTTTTTGGGCGCAGCCTTTCCTTCCTGATC
>NW_023200098.1:0-283 GCF_002007445.2 Ailuropoda melanoleuca
CTTCAGGATTTTCGAGGACTCAGCACCCTTCTCATTGGTAATAAAGCAGAGAGTCCGGAAAACACCTCCAGTGAACAGCAGCCTTTTCACTGGGGACCCTGATTCCACATAGGGTGTATGGGCATGAGAAGGATCCAGCCCTTAGGACCAAGACACAAAGTGTGAGAGGAAGCTCTTGAAGTCACGTCGGCCTTATGGAAGGTGGAACAGGAATCAAGGTGCTTTGGTACCGTGAATGAAACACGACGAACACAGCACTGAGAAAGACAATTCGGCCAAAACC
>NW_023200098.1:656-919 GCF_002007445.2 Ailuropoda melanoleuca
CGATTCCACATTGGGTGTAGGGTCCTGGGGAAGATCCAGTCCTTAGAATCAAGAAACAAAGTGTGATGGGAAAGCCCTTGAAGTCACGATGGCCGTAAGGAAGGTGGAACAGGAATCAAGGTGTTTTGGTGCGTGAATGAAACACGACGAACACAGCACTGAGAAAGACAATTTGGCCAAAACCTGCTTCCAAAGAAATGTTTGCTCCCTGGGGAAATCCTGTCAAAACTGCTGGCGGCAATGGAATGAAAAGGCCCAAAACA
>NW_023200098.1:1232-1515 GCF_002007445.2 Ailuropoda melanoleuca
CACATTGGGTGTAGGGGCCTGGGGAGGATCCAGCTCTTAGAACCAAGAAACAAAGTGTGATGGGAAAGCCCTTGAAGTCACGACAGCCTTATGGAAGGTAGAACAGGAATCAAGGGGTTTTGGTACCATGAATGAAACACGACGAACACAGCGCTGAGAAAGACAATTCGGCCAAAACCCGCATCCAATTATTGTTTGCTCCCTTGGGAAAACCTGTCAAATCTGCTGCCGGCAATGGAACGAAAAGGCCCAAAACACGTCCGTCAGAAACAACACCGTACAG
>NW_023200099.1:0-584 GCF_002007445.2 Ailuropoda melanoleuca
GATTCAGAAATGAAGAGATCACAGTGCAGTTTGAAAAGGGAGAAAATGGAGTCAATGGTGAAAGACAGTGCGGTCACAGCTTCCCTTTAAACTGGTTAGTTTTTCATGGAAATTTCATATTTTTCTAGCAAATACACAGTAACTAAGACATCCTTTCCCTCGTGTGTGGTAGTGTAGGGGCTCAACACGCATATCCAGCTGTGTGCTCTCCATGCTTGCTGGTCTAGAATGTGGGGGTGGGGGTGGTTAGAGGGATCATTTCTACAGGAAGCTATAGAGAAGGACCCAGAAGCCAGCATCTTCGGGGGTGGATTGTGTCAATTCGCATTCCCACTAGCAATGCCCAAGAGTTGCTGGCCCTCCACATTCTGTCTACCGCAGAGTATTGCCAGTATNGTCTACCGCAGAGTATTGCCAGTATTTGTATCTTAGTCATTTTCGTTGGTGGGACTTGGCATCAGCTGGTTTTATTTTACATTTTTCTAATAGCTAATGATGTCGAGAATCTTTCCGCATGCCTATTAACCATCTGTATATTTTCTTTTATGAAGTATCTGTTCAAGCCTTTTGCCATTTTTAATTGG
>NW_023200100.1:0-1455 GCF_002007445.2 Ailuropoda melanoleuca
CACTGGGTGTTATACACAACTAATGGAGCATCAAACTTTACCTCAGAATCCGGGCATGTACTGTATGGTGATTAACATAATATAATAAAAAATCACTTAAAAAAATAATCGAGGGAACTGCGTGCATGTGGGGATAATGTGGCAATTCTTATCTTCGCAACTTTCCTGTAAATCTAAAACTGTTCTAATTAAAAGTTTATTTAAAAACAAAAAAAATAAAAAAATAAAAATATTTTATTTGTTTGAGAGAGTGAGAGAGAAAGAGAGAGAGCAGGCACGAGCACACACAAGGGGGTAGGTAAAGGGAGAGGAAGAAGCAGACTCCTTGCTGAGCAGGGGGCTCAAGGCAGAACTCGATCCCAGGGTCCTGGGATCATGTCCTGAGCTGAAGGCCACCCAAGTGTCCCCTAAATATAGTTTCTAGCTGCTATTTGTCCAAGCCTACATGATCAATGTATGTTTGAATATGTGTACTCTTATAAGTGAATTATCAGTGCTATTGTTTTCAAAATGTAGCATATGAAGATTATTGTGTCAGGATGCTTTTGGTTACAAATATAAGAAAACTCAAATCACAGTAACTTAAACAATATGGGAAATTCATTATTATTCATTATATAACAGAGCTCCAGAATTGGTTAATTCTGGGCTTAACAGCCATCAGGGACTTGAATTCTTCCAATTTTCAACTTTGCCATACTCAAAGAATTGGCTTTTCCTCTGTCAAGCTCAGACAAAATAGCTACACCATTTCCAGGAGTGGACAAGCCTGGTTCTTCCTAATGGCATTTTTTTTTATGTAAGGAAAGCTTTTACCAAAAAATTAATTAATTAATTAATTAATTAAAAACAAAACTCCTTTTTATATTTTACTGGCCAAAACTATATCACACGCCCATCACTAAGACAAACATTGGCAAGGTACTAGGTTAGGCTAATTATGATTTATCCCTGAGTTGGGAATAGGATCACCTTCCCTCAACAAAACTCTTGATTTCATTAATAAAAACAAAAGGTGAAGAAAGGATATATGTCATGCTGGCCTCAAGTGCCTTGACACATCATTTGAGCCAATCAAGATCTGACAAGTTGAGACTCTCAAAGCAGCTTGCTTAATTTCCTTGACATTATTTATTTATGAATGTTCACTGAATGGCTACTTTGTGTTATACTCTGTACTGGACACTGGACCTAATACTCTGATGCATTAAAATAAACCAAATTATTATACTCAGATTCAGCTACCTCCAGTTACACCATTAACTCCTTACAGCTACGTGTGCAAATAGAAGGAAAAATTACAATCATTATTCCTTCCTTCTTGCATCAGGTGGTAAGCCTCACATACAGAAGTCACAATAATTCTGTGAGAATAATGCCAAGAAAATTAGAAACAGACCTCTTCTTCTCTGGAAAAAAAAGAGGAAGGAAGGAAGGAAGGAAGGAAGGAAGGAA
>NW_023200100.1:1468-1790 GCF_002007445.2 Ailuropoda melanoleuca
AAGAAAGAAAGAAGAAAGAAAGAAAGAAAGAGAAAGAAAGAAAGAAGAAAGAAAGAAAGAAAAAAAGAAAGAAAGAAAAAAGAAAGAAAGAAAGAATCTCTTGAAACATCTTTTTGTTTCTTTGCAATTCTCTTATCTGTGGCAAGTGAACTCTTTTTGTTTTAACCAAAAGCTTCCAATTTCTTATTATCAGGTGGTTAGGTGGGACTACTTCATGAGGGCTAGCAAAACTTGTAAAACATTTTTTGCCCAAAATCTCACACAATTCACAGTATTAGTTTAGATGGAGTACACTTGACTGCAGCTCCATGATACATGCCCT
>NW_023200101.1:0-3661 GCF_002007445.2 Ailuropoda melanoleuca
CCAAGCAGAGAAAGACAATTATCATATGATTTCTCTCATCTATGGAACATAAGAACTAAGAAGATTGGTAGGGGAAAAAAGGGATAAAGAAAGGGGGGTAATCAGAAGGGGGGGTGAAGCATGGGAGACTATGGACTCTGAGAAACAAACTGAGGGCCTTAGAGGGGAGGGGGTGGGGGATTGGGATAGACTGGTGATGGGTAGTAAGGAGGGCACGTATTGCATGGTGCACTGGTTATATGCAACTAATGAAGCATCGAACTTTGCATCGGAAACCGGGGATGTACTGTATGGTGATTAACATAATACAATAAAAAATCATTAAAAAAAATAAACAATGTAGCAGAGTATCTTTATGCACTTGGGTAAATGAAGAATTCATAATATCCAATATATAAAAAAAGTACTAACTACAGAAGATTGATAAAGTGGACTAAAGTAAAATTAAGCATTTCTGTTTATAGACATCATTTATAGTGAAAAAGCAAGCCAGACTGGGAGACATATTCGTAACACAACTCACACCGGGACTGTATTGTATCTGGAACATGTAACTGCTCCTACGAATCACCAAATGGACACTCAACCAATAGAAAAAGAGGCTCTCCCACAAGGTATCCCAATGGCCAATAAACACGAAAGGTGTTCCAACTCATTATGAGTCAGAGCAGTGTGACTGAAGCACGTGATAAAACCGCACACCCACCCAAATGGTTAAACTGAAACGACTGACACTAAATGGCAGTGAGGACAAGGAGCAACAGGAACTAGTTAGGACACTCATGCTGGAAACTTCTCTGTGGATTCTACAACCCAGTAACTTTACCCCTAAGTACATGCCAAAGGCAGGCACACGTAATCTTCATATAGTATTACTTGTAATAACCAAAAACCTGGAAACCACCTCAAAGGTCCGTCGACCACAGAATGGATAAATGCATCCTGGTACAGTAATATGCTAGACTATACAGACAAGAGAACCAATGAATTACAGCAACACCACGAAATATGCTCCACAAAGCAGGCAGACACAAAGGAATCTAATTCTATTCACAGACAATCAAAAACAGGCAAAACCACACAAGGGTGTTAGAAGTTTAGATAACAGTTACCTTTTGGCAGGCAGAGAGTGTCATGACCGTAGGGAGCCCCCTGGGACTTTGTGAGTCCTGGCAATAGTCCAACTCTGGGTCTGCTTAGTGGTGATGCAGGGCATGGCCTTATAACAACATATGAAGTGTACATTTATGTTTTGTGGCCCTTTCCGCATTTCTGTAATATTTACATAAATGGTTAACAACAAAATCTTTGGAATGCCATTCTCATGTGCCTCTCACATTCCCCACAATATAATTTCAAATTAAATCTTCTCAAATTAATGGTAGGTTTTTCTAGTTAGTATACATAACTACATGCAAAGAAGATATATTTACTTAGTACTAAGTATCTTCTTCATGAAGGTTTCATATATATATATTTTTCCCTAGCAACTTATAACTCAATAAAAACTGGCTTACAATATCAGGCAGGTGTCCAAATGAAATAAAACAGCATACTGCAAACTTGGAGATCAGTTATAATTTCCAAATACATGAAATAAACATGTGATTGTTGGTGAAGACTATCATTGTAACATAAATACTGTAAGAATTTAGAACCATAGTTTTCTGGTGACTATCTAAAAAAATTTTTTTTCCATCTTTTAATAGTGGATGTGAAATTAGATTCCAAGGAAAAAACCCTGTGTCTCGTTATAGTAAATTAATGACATGCTACCTCTTTTTTACTTTGTAAAACAGTAAAACCTTAAAAACATCATCTTAGAATAAATAGTACAACTTACCTGAACTTAAAAAGTATACTTTGAAACAGAGGCATAGAACCTTCAGACTGTATCATGGTGGCTCCAGAAATCTCTCTCAGTGGCTTAAAAACCAGTCACCAGAACTTTAAAATCAAATAAAACTTCCTGCTATGATGTGATCTTATTTGCTGGAAGCATCCTTGAACTCTGAAGTTGGGAACTCAAATATATTACTGCTGGAACTGCTCAGAGATTTATTCCAATGGCATTGTGGTAATTAAACCCTCATAAAAAAAGTTCCTAAACTGATGTTTTAGCAGCAACTTTTAAAAAGGGTATTTCTTATCACTCATAATGCATGTGTAATGTTGATGTGGACACTTTAAAAAAAAAAATTCCATGAGGCTATATGAGTATCCAATGCAGCATTATAGCAATTTTACAGAACAAATTAGATGATGTGGTTTGAAGGGATGATGACCAACAATGTAATTATAAGCAAACTCTTTCCCATACAAATGTCATACTTTCAAAGATATAAATAGCTAATACCCCCCTCCTTCTAACTTCATTCTAATTCTTAGGTTTGTAAAGCACATAAAAATTATTATTCTAAGCTGACACCTCTTAATTTATGGGGGAAAAAAGAAAATGCATCTGAGAGATGGGTACAGGATCAAAACTCAGTTATCCTTAATCCTTTCATTTCTTTCTTCACTATGTCAAGCTATTCTTCAGGCCTAAAACACGTAACACATTGGGTAATTAAAAAAATATGTTGATTTTTAAGTTTATTACTAATTTATTCAGGGCAATAAAGTAGCCATTACCATTAACATTTTTTAGGATGGTATACAACCATGTATAAGTTAAGATTTTAGCATTTAAGATATTAAACATTTAATGAATTTAATTAAAATATAATAAACTCAACTTGTGTCTCCAACTTTATATTGGTCATAATACTTTTCATAGTGTGCAGTATTTGAATCTGAAGATGAGAAGCACACAAGCATTACAATGACCTCTGTTTAAAGTTGTCTAGATTTTGGACACTGGGTTAATGGTTTGAAAACAACTATATTACAATCTATTTATAAGCAAACCAGAAAAATTTTATTGAAGAAGTAGCTAAGAATGCAGCTTTTTAATGGAGCCTAAAAAAAGTAGGGAAAGTGTGAGATAACAGCTATCCCTTAGGAAATAATAGTTCAAAATCTTTCCAAAAATCTTATTAAAATGGAGGCAACATCAGTTTAACATTTGACAGGTATGAAAATAATTCTCAATAAGAATCTTGCCTAATAATTTTAGATCTTGGATTAGTATAATTTCCAGTTGCAGAAGTAAATCTTCTAAGTATATAAATTGGGTCCAAGTGAACCAAATATATAATAGTCCTAGATTATCCTTTACCTTTTTATAAAATTCTTGAAAATGAAAATAGTATACTTATGATTCCTTCATAAAAGTGTCCCTTAAATCATAACAACTTCAAAGTACCTTGACTTATATCAGAGAATAGCATATTCAACTTCTATCCTTCTATTTTTACTTATCATATAAGAATAATGACAACAGAATTATAAATTCTGCTTTGAAAAGATGAATATTGTTGCTCTTCCTAATGTTTACTTCAAGTTGAATTCCTGCTATCAGCAATACTTAGATTAACCTCCCCTGCCAAAGCAGTAAAAACTAAAGGCATTAAATTAGTATCCAAAATCAAATTATAGCTTTATGTATAAAATTATGTGTTGTATCCTGACATAGGACTGCAAAGGCCGTGTAAAATATATTCAGAGACTAATGTCATTATGAATGTAAAAGGTTTTAAAGGTTTTATATATATATATA
>NW_023200102.1:0-1058 GCF_002007445.2 Ailuropoda melanoleuca
GGCTCTAAACCCTAATGGCGTGGTATTTGGAGGCGGGGCATTTGGGAAATAGTTAGGTTTAGATAAGGTCAGGACGGAGGAGCCTCCCTTTTACGAAGGGAGCAGAGCCCTCTCTCCACCACGTGAAGACAGAAGGAGAAGAGGGCCGTCTGCCAAGCAGGAAGAGCCCTCCCCAGACACGGAGTTGGCCGTTGCCTTGACCTTGGATTCCCAGCCTGCGGATCCGTGAGTAATAACTGTTTGTGGTTTAACCCGCCCGGGCTGCGGTGCCGTGTTGTCGCCCTGAATGGTGCTTCTAGCATCTAGGAACCTTCTGCAACTTGCTTTTCTCCTTCAACTTCTGTGTGACGTTTAGTCACAGCAAATCATAAACCTTAGGCTCATTTATGTGAACTCCCAAGTATACTGTACCATTATTGATTCGCTCTCCCGTCAGTAACAGCCATTTAAATGTCTCCAGGATACATGTCTCCAGGATACATACCAGGAAGAGGGTGACGTGTCAAAGGACATCTTCAAATAGAGCAGATATTTACGAATATTAATCCAAACTTTTGTTAGCAGGATCTGACTTGCTGCAAATGGGTAGATGAGTTCCCCTTACTAAAAACAATATATGTTTACAATGAGCAAACCTCTTATTTTTATGTGTGATGTCTTGGCTGTGGCATTGTATCTAATTTCACTTTGAGTTTGCTCTTCCCTGCATGTTAAACAGGTGGAGATGATTCTCATGTTTGGGGGAGTATAATTTACTTTTTATGAACATCCCTTTCATATCCTTTGACATTCTTATTATTAGTCCTATTTGTTTGTTTTTAGGTCTGTGTGAAGTCTAGACTGGATCCTCAGCTGGTGTCGGTAAAGTACATGGAAATTATCATCTTCCACAATGCGGCTCATATCCTCACTGTGTCCCATTGCTCAGACATTGAAAAATTCACTGGAAATAATTTTATCCTCTTTTTCTTTATGGATTTGTCCACGTTATGTCATATTTAAGAAATCCTTCTCTGGTTAAGCAAGCTCTCCTACCATGTTATTTTCAGAACTGTGTT
>NW_023200103.1:0-4003 GCF_002007445.2 Ailuropoda melanoleuca
CAGGGGGAGTGGGAGAGGAAGAAGCAGGCTCCCAGCAGAGGAACCTGATGTGGGGCTCGATCCCAGAATGCTGGCATCACGCCCTGAGCCGAAGGCAGATGCTTAACGACTGAGCTACCCAGGCGCCCCAGGATATTGTAATTTGTTGTTTAATCTTGGGAATGTAACCCTGAATTACTGTATAATTTTGTGTGGGAAAAATTTTGTGTAAGACCTTCACAGTAGACGTTCTTGGGATGTAGTTTATAGGAACATTTTTTGACAATATATGGGTGCCATCTATATAATCCTCAAAAGATTATCTGATAGATTCTAAATACCTATAGCATGAATATGCAGATTAGCAGAAAGCATTGTTACTTCCAAGGCCTAGCGAATTTTATCATCAAACATGAAACACCTTGGGTGGTAACTGTTAAGACATGGNAAAGGGGTCAAAATTAAGATAGTCTAAGTCTGGAATAGATAAAAGTGGATTTGTCTAAGTTTAAGGATAAAAGAATGATGTGAATTAGAGAAGAAATTTAGTAGGTATTTATGCAGAACAGATGAGAAATCGTGGACAGCTTGTTGAGTGGGAAACCAAAAAATTAAGTGCCCTGGGGGCACCTAGCTGGCTTAGTTGGTATGGTGTGTGACTCTTGATCTCTGGGTTGTGTGTTTGAGCCCCACGCTGGTTGTAGAGATTACTTTACAGATTTTAATTGTTTTATAGAGAGGGTAGGACCAGAGGGAGAGGGACAAGGAGACTCCTTGCTAAGCATGGAGCCCAGTGTGGGGCGCAGTCCCAGGATCCTGAGATCAGGGCCTGAGCTGAAACCAAGAGTCAGACACCCAACACACAGCACCACCCAGGTACCCCAAGATTACTTAAAAAATAATAATAATAATTAAGTGCCCTGGAAGGGAAGAGGGAATTTATGAGAGGTGAACATTGTTTCCAAAAGGACATTTTTTAAAAAACTCATCTCTTTGGTTCCACACTCCGCAGGCAATTGACACCGGTTTGCTTTCCCAGAAACACAAATACCTTGGTATGAGAGGTGATGAGGTACTTACAGATTCCTATAATCCTCATAGATTAGCAAATTGAAATTCTTATCTAAAATTTAATTTCATGTGACTCTTGATCTTGGGGTCCTGAGTTCAAGCCCATGTTGGGCCTAGAGCTTACTTAAAAAATAAATAGGGGCTCCTGGATGGCGCAGTCAGTTAAGTTTTGGCTCAGGTCATGGTCTTAGGGTTGTGGGATCAAGTGCTGGGTCGGGCTCCATGNTTGTGGGATCAAGTGCTGGGTCGGGCTCCATGCTCGGTGGCCAGTCTGCTTGAGATTCTCCCTCTCCCTCTGCCCCTCCCGTTCACACGCTGTCACTCGCTAAGATAAATAAATCTTCAAAAATATATATACAAATGGGNAGCCCATGTTGGGCCTAGAGCTTACTTAAAAAATAAATAGGGGCTCCTGGATGGCGCAGTCAGTTAAGTTTTGGCTCAGGTCATGGTCTTAGGGTTGTGGGATCAAGTGCTGGGTCGGGCTCCATGCTCGGTGGCCAGTCTGCTTGAGATTCTCCCTCTCCCTCTGCCCCTCCCGTTCACACGCTGTCACTCGCTAAAATAAATAAATCTTCAAAAATATATATACAAATGGGGACACCTGGGTGGCTCAGTCGCTTAGGCTTCTGCCTCTGGCTTAGGTCATGATCCTGGGTTCCTGGGATCGAGTCCTGCGTCGGGCTCCTTGCTCATTAGGGAGCCTGCTTGTCCCTCTGCCTGCCGCTCATCCTGCTTGTGCTCTCTGACAAATGGATAAATAAAATCTTTAAAAAAAAATACATACATATATATATATTTCATGTGAACCTAATTATCCTTGGCCACTTTTCATTTCTGGATGAATTTGTATGCTTTCGTTGTCAGTGCTAAATTTGTTATGCATTGTTANTGCCGCTCATCCTGCTTGTGCTCTCTGACAAATGGATAAATAAAATCTTTAAAAAAAAATACATACATATATGTATATATTTCATGTGAACCTAATTATCCTTGGCCACTTTTCATTTCTGGATGAATTTGTATGCTTTTGTTGTCAGTGCCAAATTTGTTATGCATTGTTGCAGTATGTTCAGGCCACAGGGTTCACATCTATTTCTTCCAGTTTATTTGTATATTTTATTGTTAAATGTTATATTTTATGTTGTTTGTTATGTAAGGTGTAGTTAGCATGTAGATGTTTTATTTTACTCTAGATTTTTAAAATTTTATTTATGTATTTGAGAGTAAGAGTGAGAGAGCACAAGCAGGGGGAGCAGCAGAGGGAGAGGGAGAAAAGCAGGCTTCCCACTAAGCAGGCATCCCGATGCAGGTCTCCATCCCGGGGACCATGGGATCATGACCTGAGCCAAAGGCAGACGCTTAACGGACTGAGCCACCCAGGCACCGCCCCTGTTTTATTTTACTTTAAAGTGAACTTGGAGAACTTAAAGTACATGCTGGAAGGGAAGGCTCTTGGATTTGCCCAGACCATATTTACCATCCCNAGAGTGAGAGAGCACAAGCAGGGGGAGCAGCAGAGGGAGAGGGAGAAAAGCAGGCTTCCCACTAAGCAGGCATCCCGATGCAGGTTTCCATCCCGGGGACCATGGGATCATGACCTGAGCCAAAGGCAGACGCATAACGGACTGAGCCACCCAGGCACCGCCCCTGTTTTATTTTACTTTAAAGTGAACTTGGAGAACTTAAAGTACATGCTGGAAGGGAAGGCTCTTGGATTTGCCCAGACCATATTTACCATCCCTGTTTCATTACTAGGATGGGCTGTAACATGTAATATGCAATAACATAAAGTCTACAAAATGAAATTTGTGCCATTTTCAACAGTTCAATTGGTGCATGATTCTCTTAGGAAAATTAGGACACTTAAGGCTCTATAACCTTTGTTATAAAGCCTTTCGTTTACTTGTACATTGCTTCACAAAGAAATGTACAGCAAATAGTATAATAGGAATAAATAATCAGTCCCTGGAAGGTGCATACAAATATGGCAGCGGCAAAGTCAACAAAATCTTTAGGCTCACAAAGACTACCGGGTTATGTATTTTAAGCTTTATATGTTCTCTGTTTTTTTTTTTTTTTCATTGTTTGCATTATGGGGAATTTCAAACATAGAAAGGTAGACAGAAGAGCATAATGAATCCCGTGTATGTATCCCCCAGCTTCAACCATTATCTGTACTTTTCCCAGTCCTGTTTTATCTGTACCTCCTCTTACTTCCACTTCTTATATTATCCCAGACATCAGATAATTTCATCTCTGAATATTTTACTCATTTATTTTTACAAGTTAGTTGAATCAGGACAAGTAAAGTTTACACATTGTGGTGATTTCCTTTATAGTGTAATAGAGAAGGACACAGGGAACTTTTTAAACCATCAGTGCTTTGTCTCACCTTGATCAAAGAGATATTTTAATAAGAGATTGTGTAACTAAAATGGCAGTCTATCGCATTATAGAGAGGCTGAAAATGTTTGTGTAGCACTGATGGTGTATGATGCTGAAAGTGCCTTAGCTATTAAGAGTTCATCCGTGGGACGCCTGGGTGGCTCAGTCGGTTAAGCATCTGACTCAGTTTCGGCTCAGGTCATGATCTCAGGGTTGTGAAATTGAGCCCTGCATCCGGCTCGCCATAGGCATGGACCCTGCTTAAGATTTTCTCTTTCCCTCTGCCTCTACTCCCCCCACCCCCACTCACGCGCACATTCTCTCTCAAAAAAAAAAAGCTCACCCCTCACCTATAGAGAAGCTGAGAGATTTTTTCTTACTTTTTTAAAATAATGTACTTATTTTTTAAAAAGATTTTATTTATTTATTTGAGAGAGAGAATGAGTGAGAATGAGCTAGAGGGAGAAGCAGACTCCCTGCTAAAGGGAGCCCTCAAGGGGCTCGATCCCAGGACCCTGAGATCATGACCTGAGCCAAAGGCAGACGCTTAACTGACTGAGCCACC
>NW_023200104.1:0-3847 GCF_002007445.2 Ailuropoda melanoleuca
AAATGACTTCTTCTTGAAATGACGGAGGCCACGGCGCGGGCGTGCCGGCCGTCCAGCAGGCCCCGGCGCGATCGCGAGCCCTCCCAGAGCAGAGCCGAGCCCGCGCCGCCGCGGCGCCCGTTCCGCGCGGGGCAGCGAGTGCCGTGCGCTCGGCGGCCGCGGGGCGCGATGGTCCAGATGCCTGGGCCCGGGCTCCCACCCGTGGCCTCGTGTTCCCCTCCCGGCGCCCCTTCCTGCAGGTGGGGACGACGCCGGTCCGTGGCCGGGGAGCGGGTAAGAGGGGGAGGAGGGGCGTTGGCGAAGCCCACGCGCGGGTTGGGCGCCCGAGGCCTTGCGGAGCGGAGGCGGGGAACTCACTGGATTGCGTACCACGCAGGCGGCTGCGAACCGCCTAACGACCTGCTGGTTTTTAAATGCCTTCAGTTCAAAAGAATCCTTAGGCCAAAATGAGACTTTTTGGCGTGGCAGATGAAGCCGCCCTTCGAGGCCAAGATCACCTTGCCCGGATTATGCGAGTCTCCTAGTTTCCCTGCTTTCACCCTTGCAGCCAGATTTTTTATTTTGACTTTTCTTTCCTTAATTTATTATTACTTTTTCTTTTTCTTTTCTTTTCTTTTTTTCCCCCCCCCTGGTGCCAAGCGGAGTGGGAGGTGGAGGATTCAGATCAAGCCACTCCTCTGCTCAAATCCTTTCAGTTTAGGGGTGCCTGGCTGGCTCAGTCCATAGAGCATGCAGCCCCTGATCTCAGGATTGTGAGTTCGACTCCCCCAACCCCCACTGGATGTAGAGCTTACCTTTTTTTTTTTTTTTTTTAAGATTTTGTTTTTTAAGTAATCTGTACACCTAAAGTGGGGCTCTAACTCTAAGCCCCACCACAGAGCTGACTGCAACAAACACACACAAAAACCAGCCAACCAACCTTTTGGTTCACTCAGGTTTAAAGTCCTAATGATCATGGCCGAGTGGAGTGGTGGCTGGAGCTGCCTGGCTGGGGTGTTCTGAGGAAGGGTCAGCGGCACGATGGACCCGGCCAGGGACGGCTTCCACCTGAGACGGACTACCCGACGCCGCTGTCAGAGGTGGAAGTCCAAGTCGGGAGCGTCTGGCGGCTGTACCCAGGCTGATCTCAGCAGCAGCAAGTACCCGTGCTGGACTTCCGGGCCGAACGGAGCCGGGGGGCGGGGGGGGGGGGCTTCTTAGCTGAGACACCAAGAGGTTAAAGCAGCGTTGGAACATCCAGGTAGGTGATTTCCCAGTGCAATAAAAAAGTTATCCACCAAGGGGCGCCTGGGTGGCTCAGTGGGTTGAGCGTCCCCCTCTTGATTTCAGCTCAGGTCATGATCTCAGGGTCGTGAGATCGAACCCTGGGACGGGCTCTGTGCCGCGCGTGGAACCTGCTTAAGATTCTCGCTCTCCTTCTGCCTCTGCCCCTCCCCTCCCTGCTCTCTTGCTCTCTCTCTCTCTCTCTCCCCCTCAAAAAAAAAAAAAAAAGCTATTAAGAAATAATCTCCCAATGACCTACAGTACCCTCGTGATCTTGCCCCCCACCTAGTCACCTCTCTGGCTTAATTTTGTACAGTTCTTCGATGTTGCCCTGGACACAGGGCCTCCTTGCTCTTCACGCACAATCCTACCCGGGCCTTTGCTCTAGCTGATCTCCGTGCTGTGGATACTTGTCCCCAGACAGCCCGTGACCAACACGGCACCTTCTCAACGTAGCGTCTTCCGACCACCCAATTTACCGCAGCAACCTGTGCCCCTTACTCAACTCCCGATGCCCTCTCCCTCCTCAGTGTTTGTTTTCTTTCCTCAGCTCCTAACACCTAACATACTGATTAAGTTACGTATTGTGTCCACTGTCGATTTTCTCCCACTCCCTCTGCCCCTTCTACAAGATAGGGGCGCCACGAGGCCTTTTTGTTACCGATTCCCGGAGGGTCTGGCACAGCGTATATTCTCAAGAGGCGGTTGTGGAAGGGACAAACTCCCGATGTCATCAAAGAGGAGATGCGACTGTACAAGGAGGGGCCAGGAGCCAGGGTTCAGCCAGGGGGAGGTGCAGAGTTATCTCGTTTGACCACAAAACAGCATCTCTTCTGTTGAGAACTGCAGAACTCTCAGCCCATAACAACCCCTCCACACTGCTTCCTTCACCGAGATTTGACCAGACTCTAGCATAGCTTCTAGCAGCATAAGGTTCTGTCCCTAAAAATGACCTCAACCTCAGACGCTCAGACACCTGACACAGGCCCTCAACCTCTCTTTCTTAGGGCATTTATTAAAAAGGGCTTGCAGTTGTGACAACGGATCTCTTAGGACTCCAGGACTGACAGCCATTCCTTTGAGATGTGCTCTCAAAGGCCGGGGCCTATCTCCCAGTCTCTGTGGGAGGAGAGCACCCTAAACTTCGGGTGCCGCCAGCTAACAAACACAGCTGCCTAATAGCAGTTATACTGAACTACCGTTTGTAACTTTTCACTCCTCTGACTGTCCTGAGCCCCCTTGCTCTCATTCTTCCCTTAAAACGTCCAAATCACGTCTGCACAATCAGAATGGAGCTCAGCTCTTTCCCCTCTTGTCAGTAGTCACTGCATAAAATCAATTTTCTTTCTTTCTTTCTTTCTTTCTTTCTTTCTTTCTTTCTTTCTTTCTTTTTCTTTTCTTTCTTTCTTTCTTTCTTTTTCTCTTTCTTTCTTCTTTCTTTTCTTTCTTTCCTTCTTTCTTTTCTTTCTTTTCTTTTTCTTTCTTTCTTCCTCCCTTCCTCTTTTTCTTTCTTTTCTTTTCTTTCTTTCTTTCTTTCTTTCTTCTTTTTCTTTCTTTCTTTTCTTTTTCTTTCTTTCTTCCTCCCTTCCTCTTTCTTTCTCTTTCTTTCTTTCTTTTTCTTTCTTTCTTTCTTTTTTTTTTTTTCTTCTACCACTGTAACTATTCTCTGCTGCGTTTATCTTTGGCACAGTCCAAGTCAGAAAGGACCAGAGGGCCCTGGGTGGGGCCACCCTGTGTGCGGGCTGGGGGCCAGTAGGAGGCTGACGGGCGCCTGACCCTGACGGCTAGGGCTCCCGGAGACACACGACAGGCTGCGGCTGAAGGGCACTGTTTAGCGCTTTACTTAATTTTCGTTGCTCAGGGTCCCTGGGTGACTCAGCCGATAAACGGCTGCCTTCGGCTGGGGTCATGATCCCAGGGCCCTGGGATTGGAGCCCCGAGTCAGGCTCCCTGCTGAGCAGGGAGCCTGGTTCTCCCTCTGCCTGCAGCTTCCCTTGCTTGTGCTCGCTCTCTCCCCCCACCTCTCTCTGTGTCAAATAAGTAAGTAAAATCTTAAAAAAAAAAAAAAGTTTTGTTTTGTTTTTTCTTTCTTCAGAACTTAGCCTGACGGTTTCCTTCCAGCGTTACTAGGTCAGGCTACTGCATATTCGGACGCCCTTTTACTCCGAAAGACACCATAAACAAACATTGCCACGAATTCTTATTAAGGCGGCTTAGCCTTTAACGTCAACCGGCAGAAAGGCCTCCCCTGAGTTTTCCATTAGATCTGAAAATGAGTTTCGAACAGGCGAGGACAAAAAGGAGCTGAAATTTCCTTTTTGCTGAAAGGAAGGTGAGACCGAACCCGAGCCCTGACCCAGCACCACCACTACTCCCGCTGGGCTCCAGGAGACCCCGCCTTCTCGGGTCTCCCCTCCCGGTCCCGCTTCCCCGCCGCCCAGGCATCCGCGGTCTCCGCGGGGACTGGGCCATCGGGTGTCCGGATTGCGAGACGGGGCTCTGGGGACGTCACGACAAGGGCGTGGCGTATGTAGAGGAGCAGGCGCGCAGAGGCTGCCGGGCCCGCTCTGCCCGGGCCGGCGGG
>NW_023200105.1:0-726 GCF_002007445.2 Ailuropoda melanoleuca
TCCCCTCCTCCCAACTCATGCTCTCACTCACTATCTTTCTCTCTTTCAAGTAAATAAATAAAATCTAAAAAAAAAAAAGCCACAAACAAATGTAGATACTTATGTTTCCCTATGGACAACTTTGATATTAAACAGTATTTCCTCCAAGAACAGTCTAGGAATTCAGTAATTCCAAATAAAACCTTAAAGGATTCCTCATGGAACTTGAAAATTAATTATAAAGTTACTTTAGAAAAAACATTCAAGAACAGCCAATTTTGAAAATTAAAAGTAATAGGGCAGTGAGAGAATTCCCAGGCTAATATAAACATATCTGTGTGGTGTTGCTAGAAAGACAAACAAGATCAATGAATCAGAATGGTGAGCACAGATGTTGATTTCTGTTAATGTGAGAATTTAATATAAGGTAAATGGGGCATTTATTTTTATGTGGGTGAAAATTGAGACTATTCCACAAATGGCTGTGGAACAAATTTCTGTCCACTTGGGAAAACAATATTAGATTTATCTCAAAGCATTTATCACATTGTAGATAAACTACAAATGCACATTAAACACACACACACACNGACACACACACACACACGCGCGCGCGCGCTATAAAAGCATTCAAGGAAAATACCTTAAGGCAGAAAATTTCTTCCTAGAGCAAAAGAAGGATTGTCAAATTTGACTACGTAAATATTGAACTTTCTTTATA
Source organism: Ailuropoda melanoleuca (assembly GCF_002007445.2). NCBI lineage: Eukaryota > Metazoa > Chordata > Mammalia > Carnivora > Ursidae > Ailuropoda > Ailuropoda melanoleuca. The sequence continues at coordinate 701 of NW_023200105.1, forward strand.
ATGAAGACAGCACAAAGTTAATGGAC
>NW_023200106.1:0-1772 GCF_002007445.2 Ailuropoda melanoleuca
CCCGCCAGGGCCGAGCCCGCGCCGCCGCCGCCGCGTCCCCGCACGCCTCGGCGCAGTCTCGGAGCAGCACGCGGGCCCAGGAGCCTGAGGGGAGAGAAGCAGAACAAAGAGGTGAGAGCCGGCCGCTGCGGCCGCCCCTCCGCCGCCTCCCGCCGCTACTCGCCCACCCGCGTCCACACGCCCGGCTTCTCGGTCGCTGGGCCATCAGACTCCTCAGGGTTTCGGGACCAAAATCTCTTCAGAGCGGCCGTCGCCATTCTCTTCCGGCTTGGCGGTCCTTTTTCCGAAGAGAAACGCCAGGTGTGCGAAGAGAAAGGCCCGGGGACCTCCTGCGCAAGTGTCAGCAGTCTAACCACATTTTTTGCTAGATACTTAAATTGTTTCCAATTCTCCACAATTACAAATAATACTAAAATAAGCACCCTTAGGGTGTCGGGGTGGCTCCGTCAGTTAAGCCTACAACTCTTGGTTTCTTCTCAGTCATGATCTCAGGGTCATGAGATCAAGTCCCATGTCAGGCTCTGCGCTCGGCATGGAGCCTGCTTGAGACTGTCTCCCTCTGCCCCTCCACACCACATCTAAAATAAATTAATTAAAAATAAGTTAAAATAAGCACCCTTGTATGTTGAACTATATAGAGCTATGTTGGTATTCTTTGGAAAATATAGATGACATGGATTTGCTAGGTCAAACTGAATACATGATTATTAGGAATGTATAAAATCAAATTTCTGTCTAGAAAGACTGCTTTCTTATATTCCCAACAATAGTGTATTGGAGGACCTGTTGTTCCTATCAACCATTGGATATGACGAAATTTTTACTGATAACTAATATTATCTTTGTTGCTTTTAGTTTGTATCTTCCTGATAAATAGTAAAGTTGAACTTCTTATATTTTATTGGCTGTTTATATTTCTTCTACTATTAATTACCTGGCTCATAACATTTACGCATTTATCTATTTAGACATTTATCTTTTAATTTATATTTATAGGAGCTTTTCATATATTATAAATATTAATTTATGTTGCAAGTATTTCCCCATATTCCTTTGTCCATTAACTTTGTGCTGTCTTCATTATAAAGAAAGTTCAATATTTACGTAGTCAAATTTGACAATCCTTTTGCTCTAGGAAGAAATTTTCTGCCTTAAGGTATTTTCCTTGAATGCTTTTATAGCGTGTGTGGGTGTGTGTGTGTGTGTGTGTGTGTGTGTTTAATGTGCATTTGTAGTTTATCTACAATGTGATAAATGCTTTGAGATAAATCTAATATTGTTTTCCCAAGTGGACAGAAATTTGTTCCACAGCCATTTGTGGAATAGTCTCAATTTTCACCCACATAAAAATAAATGCCCCATTTACCTTATATTAAATTCTCACATTAACAGAAATCAACATCTGTGCTCACCATTCTGATTCATTGATCTTGTTTGTCTTTCTAGCAACACCACACAGATATGTTTATATTAGCCTGGGAATTCTCTCACTGCCCTATTACTTTTAATTTTCAAAATTGGCTGTTCTTGAATGTTTTTTCTAAAGTAACTTTATAATTAATTTTCAAGTTCCATGAGGAATCCTTTAAGGTTTTATTTGGAATTACTGAATTCCTAGACTGTTCTTGGAGGAAATACTGTTTAATATCAAAGTTGTCCATAGGGAAACATAAGTATCTACATTTGTTTGTGGCTTTTTTTTTTTTAGATTTTATTTATTTACTTGAAAGAGAGAAAGATAGTGAGTGAGAGCATGAGTTGGGAGGAGGGGA
>NW_023200107.1:0-545 GCF_002007445.2 Ailuropoda melanoleuca
TGCAATGCAGAGGCCACGTGTGCTGTAAATCCCAAGCTCCGAGAAAGACCTGCAAGACACAGACATACAGATGGTGAAAGACACAGCACCGGGCAGCCGTGCTCCGAAGGAGGCTGGCCCTCGGCGGCTGGAGCGTCATGGAAAACAGGCCAGCGCGTGCCAAGCAGGAGGAGGAAACCAGATTTACAGCCAGGCAAGATGAACAGAGGCCGAGTCGCCACAGCATACCAGCGGCTCCCGTAACAAACGCCTGGCTNGTAACAAACGCCTGGCTGCCTCTAGCTCTCCCCATGGCCGCCACCAGTCACCCAAGACCTCCACAAAGAAGGTTCCAGTCCCTCTGGCAGCATGACCCTGTGATTGGGATCCAAGGCAAATCCCCACCCTGGCTGGTGATACCATGGTGAGGACACCCCTTAGTGCTCTGCCTGGTCTGGCTGCAGCAAACACACGAAACGATAGCTAACGCTTACGTTGCCCTTCCCACGTGAGCACGTGCTCAGCATTTCCCATACGCTGTTCAGTTTACTCCTGTGCAGTAGAAA
>NW_023200108.1:0-285 GCF_002007445.2 Ailuropoda melanoleuca
ATGTTCCATAAATGAGTGAAACCATATGATAATTGTCTTTCTCTGCTTATTTCGCTTAGCATAATCTCCTCGAGTGCCGTCCATGTTGCAGCAAATATTGAGAAATCGTTCTCTTTGATAGCTGAGTGATATTCTATTGTATATATGGACCACAGCTTCTTAATCCAGTCATCTGTTGAAGGGCATCTCGGCTCCTTCCACAATTTAGCNATGTACAGTGCTGCTATGAACATTGGGGTGCATATGGCCCTTCTCTTCACTACGTCTGTATCTTTGGGGTAAATA
>NW_023200108.1:420-659 GCF_002007445.2 Ailuropoda melanoleuca
GATCCCCTTTCTCCACATCCTCTCCAACAATTGTTGTTTCTTGCCTTGTCTATTTTTGCCATTCTAACTGGCGTAAGGTGGTATCTCAATGTGGTTTTGATAAGAATTTCCCTGATGGCTAATGATTTCTATTCATATCTTCTGCCCATTTTTTGATTTAATAACTTGTTATTAAGTGTATTGAGTTTGAGAAGTTCTTTGTAGATATTGGATACTAGTCTTTTATCTGTAGTGTTGTT
>NW_023200109.1:0-629 GCF_002007445.2 Ailuropoda melanoleuca
GGGGATAATCTCCCCATCTCAAGGGCATGAGATAAGCAACTTTAATTCCTACTTGCCATATATAGTACATATACCCGGGTTCTGGGATTAGGACCCTCATGTCTTCTGGGAGCTCTATGTCTACAAACAATGCTCGATCAGTTGAAGGGGATAATCGCAGGTAAATCTTTCCCTTGCATCAGAGCTTTTTCACACTTGATCCATACATATGTAGTAGGATGAATGGCATGTTTCAAAACTGTCCCATTTCAATATTTTATCTTATGAAGTCAACACATCTTTATAGACAACAACTGACATGTTATCGTATTACTGCCTTTCTCTGTGTGATCATGACAGGAGGTGTCTGTGCAGGAGACTCTCCCATGCATGTTTAACCTTTATCCATGGAGCACATGTGTGCTATTTTCAGAAGNCAGAAGGTGACTAGAGAAATTGTGAGCAGAGCACATAAAGACAGTTATGATGTCTGCACGCCTACTTGTTACCTCTCAGATGATGAACTGGTAAAGGCCCCCACTTACCAGGAATGACGATGCTACTCAAGACTGAAGAAGCCACACTTGGAAACTCTTCTAATATACTGATCATTGAATGGTGAAGACTCTGCCATGTGGAAGGACATGGAG
>NW_023200111.1:0-605 GCF_002007445.2 Ailuropoda melanoleuca
TGTACAATCCAGGTTCCTTAACTGGCCTGCCACCTCAATGAACCCTGAGTCCCTAGCCCACACCAGCCCCGGCTGTCCCCATGGAAGTCAAAGCTCAGTGCACATTGGGATACCCCTGATTAGTGCTCACTACCACTCCAGCCTTTGTGCCAAGGCGACACAGGCATAAAGCACCCCAGAACACTCCAGGCCCATACCACTTCAGCTTTAGACAGCTTGCTAGGGCACCCCTGGTTCAAAGTGCTCTGGAACCTTCTGGGTTTGGAACCAGCTGCCCTGCTAGGGCGCCCCGGTGTGAAGCACCCTGAGAACCCCTGGCCCTTGCCTGCACTGGTTCCACTCACCCCGCCAGGGGGGTACTTCCTGTGTGGAACACATGAAAACACTCCTATTCTCACTGGCCTTGGCTTGGGCACCCCCTGTGCTGANGGCACCCCCTGTGCTGAGAATTCAGGGACACCCCAGCTTTTACCCCAGTCAGCTTCAGCTGTCCTACATGGGCAGCTCCAGTGTGGAGAGCCCTGTGACAACCCAGCTTGCAACTGCTTCCGCTTCAGCCATCTTGTTAGGGTACATTTTGCATGAAGAGCTCAGGCACCACACTG
>NW_023200113.1:0-1178 GCF_002007445.2 Ailuropoda melanoleuca
GGGACAGAGGGAGAGCCTTCCGCTCTGAGGAGCGGGCCCGCTCTCGGGGCGGCCGCGTGAGCCCGGGCGGCGGCGGGCGGCCGTGCGTGGCGGACCTCGCGGTGGGACTCCCGAAGAGCGGAGAGGAGGCCCCGGGAAGCCGCGCTTCGGAGGTCGGTGCGGGGAGAAAAGCGGGCGGCTGCGCTGGCTGAGCGGCTCCCCCGGCCGGGGAAGAGGCGCGCTTGGCCCTGGGCGGCGGCGCGCGGCGGCGGCGGCGGCGGCGGCGAGGGCCAAAACTCCTCGGGCGCGTTTCGTAATTCCTCTCCTCCCCCTCCCCTCCGCGGGTTCTGAGAGAGAGNACGCTCGGGGGCTGGGCCGCCGCAGCGCCGCCTGCTGCGCGGCATCTCGAGCTTGCAGGGGCGGTCCGCCAAGGGCTCCTGAGAGGGCGGAGAGCTACGGCGCCCATCAGGCTCCGCGCCGCGCAGCCTCAGAGGGAGGGACTACCGCAAAGGCGGGGACAGAGGGAGAGCCTTCCGCTCTGAGGAGCGGGCCCGCTCTCGGGGCGGCCGCGTGAGCCCGGGCGGCGGCGGGCGGCCGTGCGTGGCGGACCTCGCGGTGGGACTCCCGAAGAGCGGAGAGGAGGCCCCGGGAAGCCGCGCTTCGGAGGTCGGTGCGGGGAGAAAAGCGGGCGGCTGCGCTGGCTGAGCGGCTCCCCCGGCCGGGGAAGAGGCGCGCTTGGCCCTGGGCGGCGGCGCGCGGCGGCGGCGGCGGCGGCGAGGGCCAAAACTCCTCGGGCGCGTTTCGTAATTCCTCTCCTCCCCCTCCCCTCCGCGGGTTCTGAGAGAGAGAGGGGGGGGCGCGTTGCCGGGGCAGCGGGCGCCGGGGTCCCGGATGCAGGGGTTACCTCATCGCCGCCGCTTCTTAAGGCTCCCCGGCGGCCGAGCGTTCGCGGACGGGTCGGTGTGGCGCAGCGGTGTGAGGCTCGTTCGGCACGAACGAAGGCACGGCGTACCGCGATCGAGCCCCGGGCGCTCCCTCCTCAGGGCGGCCGTGCGAGGCACGGCGGTGGATGATGTGCTGTGGAGCAATCAGGGAGTTGTAGCTCCCTTTTCCTGTTTTTGAGCCTACCTCGCGGGGTTGTTGTGATGGGAGCCTCGAGCTGCTGCAGAAAAGGGGGGATACGAAGGAAGGACAGGGAA
>NW_023200114.1:0-2625 GCF_002007445.2 Ailuropoda melanoleuca
TTCTGGGCATTGATTTTGTATCCTGCCACATTACTGAATTGTTCTATAACTTCTAACAGTTTGGGAGTGGAATCCACTCTATCTTCTACTGCCTGTAGCTGGTAGCGGGGAACACTGTGGTCGCTCTTAGCTGCATGGGAGACAGGGGGCAGCAACATCACACCTGGCCGATACTAATCCATTGCCTTCATATATTAAATGGGTAAATCCTGTTACTGGCTTAGAACAGTGCCTGGGATGTAGTAAGAACTATCTACTAGCTATTGTAATCATTATTATTCGCTGGGTCTGAGCACATTGCTGCCCAAAGGAAACTCAGGTTTATTAACAAGAGAGCAGCTTGGGCTGGATGTCATTCTATAATACACCCTATAATAGCACATAACATTATCAGCAGCACCCCATTTCCTAAAGCCGGGGGATCAATTTCAAATCATAGCTCTACTAAGATATTGAAATAGAAGTAAAATAGGAAGGAAGTTAAGACATAGCCCTCTCTTATATCATTTCAAACTAGAAATTCATCCATCTTAAGAACTTAACTGCTTACCCTAAGCTTAGAAATAATATGTTAAAGGCTTTAAGAAGCATTAAAAGCTTGTGTTTTATTCAAAGAATATCCAACTTACTTCATCTATTGCATCTGTCCACGAAGCCAAAAACCAGGGAGAAAATCATGGCGTAGATAGAGACAGATGCTATCCCTAACCACTTTCCTACTAGAGTAAGGACCTGTGACTGATAATTGTGTCCAAACCAGCTTGTTACCCATAAAAATGGATGAGAATTTATTTAGTCACTTAGCTATATATAATATGTATCTAGTTATTTATATATTAAAATATACGTATGTGTATGTGTTTTGAGGTCATACTCTGAGTCAGACACAGTTCAAGATATCGAGGGTATAGGAGTAAGAAAACCAAACAAAATTGCCTACCCTCATGGAGTTTCCACTGTAGCAGGAGACAGAAAATGAACAAGTATATTCACCTAGGTTTTGAACATGGGATAGAAAGAGTCCATTAAATGATATGGAAACAAAAGCTAAATGAGGTTGATGAAAGATGGAAAAATGTTATAGAGAACATCAAGCATCAAGCCAAAAAATGCTGAGAAACCCCTCATAAATAAGAAAATTGAGTCCCAGAGAAAAGAAGTGCCTTGCCCATGGTCACAACTGTATATTAACCAGAAATACTTCTGACACAAAGAGCAAAACAGACAGAAATACTCAAATCGAATTCAAACCAAAAAGAGGGTAAATTTGGCTCCAACAGCTGGCATGTCCAGTAGGTAAATCTGGGCTTCAGGTAAGGTTAGATCCAGGGCTTTAAATCATATTGTTAGGACACTCTCTCTCTGTCCATTTCTCAGTTCCGTTTTCTCCTCTGATGGCTTCATTCTCATTGAAGTTCCCTCTGTGAATTTACAAAAATGACTGGTGGCATCTCCTGTCTTCCATGTTCCCCGAGAGTTCAGCTCTGTAACTGACAAATTCAAATCCCAGCTCTATTATTTACAAGCTGTGTGACCTCCGGCATATTCCTTTACCTCCCTGTGCCTCAGTGTTTCCATCTGTGAAATGGGGACAGATAGGAGTACCTATAAGACAGGGTTGTAGTGAAGACTGAAAATGGACATTCACACAAAAGCATGTTCTTCAAGAAGTGCCTGGCAGGCGGTAAATACTCGTTAGCTCTTTCTATCGACAATTTGTCAATCCCAGTGGGAAGCGCTTCTCCTTTCTCAATAACTCATACGAGGCCAGAAAGGTAATTCATCCTGCCTGGGTCATGGTCCCCTTTGGAGCCATCGATGCAAGAAGATGGATGAGTCTCTTTTGAATCCCACAAACTGAAAATGGGGGGGATAGATTCCCCCAAAGAACAGGGGCTGATACCAGAAGGGGAAAAATGGATGCTGGGCTGACAAGCAAAATAGCTATTCATTCCGGAAAGTGTTGGAAATGTAGGGGACTGAGACAGGGAGGGAGAGGGGGGTGATGTGTCAAAAGAAATTACCAGTGGAAATGCAGTGAGAAAAAGAATGAAAGAAGAGCATGGGGGAGCTTCTGCACGTGGCTTCATGCCAACGCAGGGAAGAATGCCCTGAGGAGTGAAACCGAATGTAGGGAATTTTCTGCTGACATCCTTTTTTTGGGTAATATTTGGGGGGAAGGGGATGGGGTGCTGACTTTGTGGTTAAATTTGCTCTGAGACCTGGCTATTATTATTATTATTATTTTGCCCATTTTCTCCAAGATTTTGGGAAAATTCCTGAAACTTGATTGATGGCTAACGTGACAAACTGGTTTTTACATGGGACAAAGTTGACTCTCAGATGGCCTCTTTGACCCCATGATGTTTTGTAAAAGTGAAAGTAAGCTGTCCATATTTAAGAATAAAGAGACTTCGGGTCGCCTGGGTGGCTCAGTCAGTTAAGCGTCCGACTCTTGGTTTTGGCTCAGGTCATGATCTCAGGGTTGTGAGATCGAGCCCCGCATGGGGCTCTGTGCTCAGCCGGGAGTCTGGTTCATATTCTCTCTCTTCCTCTCCCTCTGCCCCCACGCTTTCTCTTGTGCTTTCAAATAAATAAATAAAATCTTCAAAAGAAAAAAAAAAA
>NW_023200116.1:0-656 GCF_002007445.2 Ailuropoda melanoleuca
TTACTTACAAGGCAAATAGTTTTGCTTCTATTTTACAGTGCAGTAATTGGGATTTAGAGAGATTAAGTGGTAAAAAAAACAAGAGTGGAATTCGGTTTTCTGGACATTTATTCTATCGGTCTTTCTATTAGGCCAGAGATTATTACTACCAGTTAATGGCTATGATCTTTGTACTGCTAATCATGACATTTTCAAGTCTATTGTACCCCTATGCTCAAGGTGAACTTTTGTCCAAGGATCAGCAGATGAGCAGCATACACCTGGATGTGAACAAGGAGTACGAATAAGATGTCCAATTATGATTCTGATTATTATATTTCACAATAGCCCTCAGATCCATTCAGAACACTTTTTTACGTATTTCCATCACTCTGGTTAAAGCCACAGTCAGCTCTTGAAGCGACTACTTTACTGGCCTTCTAACAAGGCTCTGCCTTTCTGCCCATTNCTTTACTGGCCTTCTAACAAGGCTCTGCCTTTCTGCCCATTCCGATATATGCCCTTTTCTATAGCTAGAGGTAAAGTCCTGAAAATGGTATTCCAATAATTCCATTGCCTTTAAAATAAAATGACAAATATTTCATTTGTCCCTCAAATCTTAACTCTTTAACCTCACCCAAGGCCATTCCCCCATGCCAATATTTTATTGGATATCT
>NW_023200117.1:0-826 GCF_002007445.2 Ailuropoda melanoleuca
AAACATTATTTTACTCTGGTTCTTATGCTTCTTTTTTATTATTCTTTTAAAAGTCTCAATTCATAAAAAAAAAAAGGGGGGTAGTCAGTTTATATGAAAGGGGAGGAGAGAACAGTGGCAATGACACCAACGTTCTTACCAACAGAAGAGCAGCGCGCGGAGCTGAGCGCTGGTCCGGGTGGCCGCCTTTTTCTACAGAGAGGGTCCCTCCAGGAACGCTGAGTGGCACCAGCTACGCTACAGTCAAGCTGGGTCCTGAGTCTGTGCGGCAGTCGGAGGACTTCTCCAGGGACTGCCNGGAGGACTTCTCCAGGGACTGCCACAAGCAGTTCCCTTTCAGTTTAGAGGTGCCGACACCCTATTAGCTAACAGGTGTGGGCTTTCGGGAAATGGTGGCTTTGGGCCACAAGCCCGTTCTCAGTGGTGACAGTCAGCACCTGGAGCGGGCTCGAGCATCTCAGGACTCGACGTGTCACATCAACGCCACTCGCTCATCTGGAAGGCCTCCCGCCTCACTGCGGGTGTGGGCGTCCTATGTGTTTGCTGGGCAAGTTGACACTGTTTTCCACGTTCGCGACCTAACATTATTACAAACGCACACACCTCGGCAGATTTATCTAAATTCTAAACCTACTGTCCCCACCGACCAAAACTTTTATTTCTATCTGTCCTGGTTTCTCTCCAAGCTGCAAGCTCTCCAGGTTTTTATAAAATGCAGCACTCCAGGAGCGCCTGGGTGACTCAGTCAGTTAAGTGTCTGCCTTCGGCTCAGGTCATGATCTCAGGGTCCTCGGATCGAGCCCTGCGTTGGGCTCCCTGCTCCACG
>NW_023200118.1:0-488 GCF_002007445.2 Ailuropoda melanoleuca
TAGCTAAGATCGATGATAAAACTTGTCTAGAGTGGGGGCTGCACCACAGAGAAAAATCACAGGATGTTAGGAGGTGCTGAATTCTGTGTTCTGTTACCTTTGTGGCCTATTCACAATCGTTCATGTTGTCAGCAGAGCTTGTCCTGTGGTACATAATTAAAAAAATAGCCTTTTTTGGGAGTCTTTCTCTAGTGACAAGAAAGGAATCTTTCCTTTCTCAGTGCTAGTCCTTCCTAAATCTTTTTCTATTTCAAGACCCAAGAGATATAATCTGTTCTTCCCCTAAAAGTCTACCCCTGGCAGAATCTCTGAAAGAGGCTGCTGTCCCTGTGTGTCCCAGGTGCCTGTATGTGTTCATGCTTCAATATCTATGAAGTCCTCTGGGCCAGGGCCAGGGTAAGGCCTTGGGCTTCATGGTTCATATTATTCTTGTTTTCCAAAGCAGTGGAAGTCTGCTTTGACTTGAAGATGCTCTATTCCCATGATGT
>NW_023200118.1:8613-9383 GCF_002007445.2 Ailuropoda melanoleuca
ATTAAGTGAAGGATGTTAAAATAGATTATCTTGGATTATCTTGTTGGACTCTAAGTGTAATTGCAATGGTCTTTATAAAAGGGCAATGAGAAGGTCAAAGATGGAGGAAGGCAATGTGACAGTGGAAGCAGAGGGAGAAAAGACTATATAAGTCAAGGAATGAAGACATCTTTAGAATTTGGAAGAGGCAAGGACATGAATTCTTCCTAGAACCTCCAGAAGAAACCAGCCCTGTTGACATCTTGATTTTAGCCTTGTAAAACTCATTTCAAATCTCTCAACGTCTGGAACTATAAGAGAATACATTTATATTGTCTTAAGCCATTAAATTTTGGGTAATTTGTTACAACGGCAATAGGAAATTAATATACAACCCAAAATGTCAATACAGTTAAGGTGGAGAAATCCCGGTACAGAATGCCATTTCTGTAAGTTAAAATTTATACAAAGCCATACTACATATTTTGAGTGAATTCCTCTATATTTACTTAATATTGAAAATAATGAATGGGAGTGGTAATCAACTTCCAGGTTATGGTAGACTTTCAAGGAGTGGAAGGAGAGGAAGGTGGGCAGGATATGGCTGACAGCGCTATCTGTAAAGAAAGAAGAAAGAAGTCTATAGCATATGGAACAAGATATTTTAAAATACATAAACTGTTGTTGGTGGGTGTGTTTCTGGTTTTAAAAAATAATTTTTGTAAAATTTAAAATTAGAAATAATTTTTTTAACAATGTTGAATTGCTATCATCTTAGCTTTTCCTAACCT
>NW_023200119.1:0-858 GCF_002007445.2 Ailuropoda melanoleuca
CTCTGTTAATCCTGGCCACAGATTGAGTTGAAACAGGGAGTTGAAACTCCTGAAGAAAGGACCAGCAAGAATCTTGGTGACCAGGAATGCCAATTCCCAGCAAGGTTGAGAGCAGGGGACCCTTTCTTGAGACATGTGACTATTATTCCATGTTAGGCGAGGGGGTGGGATACCCCATCAAGTTTAGATTAAGTGGTCATAAACAACTTCTGTGTGCTTGCTGCTATTTGTATCGCAACATCTAGTGGCATGCCCCAAAATGGCGAGGAAGATTCTTTAGCAGCCCTGGTAGATTCTCTCCATTTCATAATCTTATTGCACTTGTAACAGGGAAAAAAAATTACTGTTGGACTATTCCTAGTCTTCACCCATATAAATAAATCCTTTTCACTGTTCCCCTCATCCCACCCATCTCTAGAAAGGAAAGTTTCCCCTGTTTGTTGGGTTGGTTCTAGGCTCTTTTTTGCAGAGCAGACTTGGGTTGATGGATAAAAGAGAAGGAATAAAAGAAACCAGAGAAGCTTAGTGAGTATGCCACTGAAGGAAAGTCAAGGGGGAGATACCCAGAAAGCAGGTGCCCATGGCACACGGGGAGAAACAGGAATTGAAGTAAGGGGAGTNCAAACAGGAATTGAAGTAAGGGGAGTAAAGGGTGTAAGAAGATGGAGCAGCAAAGAAAGGACATTTTCTGAAGTGTCAGTTGCATGTGACTTATATCTCCTTTAAAGCTCTTTATTTTTCTTGAAGATTTATTTATTTGACAGAGAAAGAAAGAGAAGCACAAGCAGGAGAAGCAGGCTCCCACTGAGCAGGAAGCTTGATGCAGGGCTCGATCCCAGGACCCTGAGATCATGACCT
>NW_023200120.1:0-172 GCF_002007445.2 Ailuropoda melanoleuca
TCTACCATCCCATCCTCCAATTCACTAATTCGTTCTTCTGCCTCATTCACCCTGGCCGTCAGAGTGTCTAGCTTAGCCTGCATTTGATTCATAGCATTTTTAATTTCTGCCAGATTCGCTCTCATTTCCGCCCTTAGAGATTCTATATTCTCGTTAATATTTTCATTAATAG
>NW_023200120.1:437-749 GCF_002007445.2 Ailuropoda melanoleuca
TCTTGATTTTTCAGCCTGCCATCTGGGGGAGGGGCCTGCTGCACTGATATTCAGGCAACTCTGTTTGGGTAGAGTTGCCCCATCCCCTGTGAAGGGGGATGTGGATGGGCACAATGTGAGCCAGTATTTCCTGCTTTTTTTTCTCTGGCTGCTTTCACTGGTGGTTTTCTCTGACTCTTCTGAGTCAGAGCAGCAGTGGCTGTATCCTAGCCTCTGTCTCAGAACAGAGAGATCGTAGTCCGCTCTCCACTGAGCTCTTTTGACCACTTTAACTCTGTTTCTGTGGGTGCTGCTAAAAACCCTGCAGCATCC
>NW_023200121.1:0-632 GCF_002007445.2 Ailuropoda melanoleuca
ACACCAGGGCTGCATGGCAGCTTCAAGGTCATCAGTGACCCAGATTCCTGTCTGGGAACTTCACCTTTCCTTGTACACGATGTTCATTCTCAGAGTGACCTTCTGTTCTTTCGTGCCTGCTTGGGGCCTTCAGCCATCGTATCTACAGTTCACACAGTCACTGTGCCAACTATCTGTCCTCTTAAGGAGACTCCCTGTGTGTTCCATCTAAAATCTCATGTTTGCATTTCACTGGCTCTCTGTAGCTCAAAGAGAGGCTGGATAATATGAAATGATCTTTTAGTTGGGCAGATTGCCTGTCTGAATAATTCTTGGTAACATGTTACTGAGAGACAGAGACTNCAGAGACTGGTTATTGAGTAATAGACACTTAGCTATGTCTGGCTCATCACTTTATTGATGTTGGAATCTCGTGAAGGTTGCTTCATTTCTCTGTGCCTATTTCTAGGCACTGTGGTCATGAAAACAACAGTGATAGCAAGGTCTAGTTTCCTATATATTCACTTACTTGTCGGGCATCTTACGTGCAGTAATTTTGCAAGGGGTGTGTTGTTATCCTCATTTAGATGAGTATCCTCATTCAGATGGAGGTACATCTGAAATTTAAACCCAGAGCGCTCTGATTCAACACC
>NW_023200122.1:0-715 GCF_002007445.2 Ailuropoda melanoleuca
GCAAGAAAAAGAAGCAAAAGGCACCAAACTGAAAAAGAATATTTAAAACTGTCACTGTTTATAGATGGCATGAAATTATATATAGAAAACCCTAGCTAGTCCATCAGAAAATTAAAAACTAATAGAGAAATTCAGTAAATTTCCAGGACACAAAATTGATACATGAAAATCTGCTGCATTTCTATATATGAATAATAAACTATCAGTAAGAGAAATTAAGAAAGCAATCCCATCTGCAATTGCATCTAAAAGAATAAAATACGAATAGATTTAACAAAGGAGGTGATAGACTTGCATATAATGAAAACTAGATGATATTAATGAAAAAAATGGAGGAAGGCACAGATAAATGGAACTGTATTCTATGCTCATGGGTCAGAAGAATTAATATTATTGAAATATCCATACTATGCAAAGCAGTCTAAAGATTTAAGTTCAATCCTTATTAAAACTCCAATGGCATTTTCATGGCAAATAGAACAAACAGTCCTAAAATTTGTGTAGAATCTTAAAAGATCTCAAATAACCAATGCAATCTTGAGGAAGAACAAAGCTGAAGACATCATGCTGCCTGATTTCAGACTATATTGCAAAGCTATGGTAATTAAAGGAGTGCAATATTCATGTTCAGTGCAGACACACAAAACAATGGGACAGAATAGAAAGTCCATGATAATATATATATATATATATATATATATATATATATATATAT
>NW_023200123.1:0-912 GCF_002007445.2 Ailuropoda melanoleuca
AACCCTGGTAACTTCCTAAGAGTTAAGAGCGCTAAGAGCATCTTTGGTTTTACTGAGGAAACTCTGGGTTGGTTTCCAGAAGGCTCCTGGTTGGGAGGTGGTCACCAGAAAGACCACACCATGATTAGAAGCTTGGAATTTTTAGCTACCTTCCTCCACATCCTCCAAAGAGGGAAGAGGGACTGGAAGTGGAGTTAATAATTGATTATGCTTATGTAAGGAAGCCTCTATAAAATCTCACTAGTGTGAGGTTCAAAGAGCTTTCAAGTTGGTGGACACATTCACATACTGGGGGGTAACACCCCACAACTCCATAGAAATAGAAGCTCCTGCGCTCAGAATTGTCCCAGGCCTTGCCCTATTTATCTCTTCATCTGGCTGTTCATACATATCCTTTATTATATCCTTTAATATACAGGTGTATGTAAGTGTTTCCCTATGTTCCGTGAGCCATTGCAACAAATTAAGGGAACCCGAGGAGGGGGTTGTTGGAACCTCTGATTTACAGCTGATTGATCAGAAGCACAGGTGATAACCTGGGCTTGCTGCTGGCATCTGAAATGGATGGTGACGGTGGAGAGCAGTCTTGTGGCACTGAGCTCTTAACCTATAGAATTAGATGGTGTCTCCAGGTGGATGGTGTCAGAATTGTGTTGAGTTATAGGATACCCGCTGGTGTCACAGGGAATTGTTGGCGTGGGGAAAACAAAACATGGTGTTTGGTGACCAGAAGGGTCAGAGGCGAAGTGTCGTGTGTGAGTAATAAAGGAGAAACACAGGAAACACACAGGTGGAAAACTGATTCAGTGACCGTGGACAAGTCATTTGAACTCTGTGTCCCAGGTTTCTCATTTGTAAATTGGGGATAACAAAATACTTTCCTCATGGGGTTGTTTTAGGATTTTAAGTCCT
>NW_023200125.1:0-2665 GCF_002007445.2 Ailuropoda melanoleuca
CCCCCCCCCTTCTTCATGCTCCAGAATGGTGCCATCCAATAGAACTTCCCATGGTGATGGAGATGTTCTACAGGCTGTGCTAACTGTGGCCACTAGCCACGTGTGGCTGTTGAGTGAGTGAAGTGTGGCTAGTGTGACTGAGAAACTGGAGTTTTCATTTTACTTCATTTTAATTTAAATCTAAATTATAGTAGCTACTACATGTGGTTAGTGGGACCGTACTGGACAGACGGACACTAGAGAGAGAGAGAGAGAGACAGACCATCTGGGTCTAAATCGTAGCCCTGCTCCTTGCTACAAATGAGCCCTGGAACAGGGTTTCCTGCCTCTCTAGGCCTCGGGGTCCCCATCTGTAGATAGGACGACCTAGCAGAGCGGCAGACTTCTCTGTCCTGCCTCGAGAGGCCCACAGCCACCCCAACGCAGCCAGCTGCAGCAGAGGAACGGGGTCCCACCCTGATGCGGACGCTGGCCCCAGGGGACACGCTAGTGGGGAAGTCTCCCCACTCACACTCCTCCATCTGGGACTGCTGCTACTGTACCTGCCTCCCCTACCCCTCTCACCCCCACAATCACACAGGTGCACAGACCCCAGGGACTATCCTGCCCAAACCCCTTGTTTACAGAAGACAGAGATGAGGCCCAGAGATGTCGGGTGGCCTGTTGTGGCCGCGGGCAAGAGCCTAGGGCTTCCGTCGCTGATGGAGGATCTGTCCCCCACAGGGCATGGCTCTAAGTGCCGCAAATGCTTCCTGACCTCCTCTGAGACACCCCTCCCCACCCCAACACTCAGTAGGAGGTGTGCAAACGTGAGGTGAGACCCTCGCGCACCTCTCCCCGGCCCTCCTCCCTGGCTTCAGGACGTGATACTCTAAAGGCCATACCTATGCTCCCTGGGCCTCCAAGGCCTCTGGATCCAGGCGGGACGACCAACCAGGAATGAAACTCTGCTGGAAGCCCAGCTTCCCACGGAGGCTCCTTCCTCAGCAGAGAACCCAAGAGGACAAAACTCCATTCCTAATGCCTTCTCTAGAAACTCTAGCTGTCCTCTATACACAGACACCCCCCAAGCACCCCTGCACCCCTATATATCCTCGTCTATACTCCATATCTGGGAAAGGCTGGCTCACCCCTTCAGGAGACATGTAAAGCCCCATCAACATCGCTTCCTTCAGCACCCTCCCCCCCCACCCCAGTAAGACCATGCCTGCCCTTGCTGCCTGCCTCTGGTGGGGGTCCCAGGCCTCCCAACCACGTGGAAGCTGTGGCAGCCTGGGCACATAAGCGAACATTGTTGTGGGCTCTGCCTTGTCTCTGATGCCTACATGCAGGGGAGGCTGAATCTACACCCCCCACCCAGGACAGCAAGCCCAAACCCCAACAGCACACCACAGGTACACACAGAAGGGCATCGGAGCCAGGACCGCCAGGCCGAGCTGGAGGAGGGGAGGGAGGAAGAAAGGAAGAAAGGAAGGAAGGAAGGAGAGAAGGAAGGTAGGCAGGAAAGTAGGAAGGTAGGAAGGGAGGCAGGTGGGAGGGAGACAGGAGATGAGGGAGGCAGAGGGTAAGAGTCCAGTCCAGCTGGAGAGCCTGTAACAGGCTCCAGACCATGAAGGGTGGGTGGAGGGAGGGTCCTGACTCAGCTCTTTCCCTTTCCCCCCGAAAGCGGCCACTCTCAAATACCCAGCACCGAGGCAGTACTTCAGTTAATCAGACACTGAGCTGTATCCTGCCCCCGGAGTTCAGTGGATTTGAACTTCAGCACCTACAGGTCATTTCCTGAATGGATATGTGTACGAGCTATGCTCTCTTTAGGGATCCTCCCGCCTCCCCGCCGATGCAGCCCATCTCCCGTGCTTGCAAAGCCCCGGGAGACAAAGACACTCACCTGGGAACTGATAGCCATAGCTAGGAGCAAATCCAGGGTAGCCGCGGCCATAGGTTGCCACAAAGTTGGGGTAGCCTTGAACACAGAGAGAAAGACCACAGTGGTGTTAGTAGAGTTGCCTTAGGCCTGGGGTGAAATCCCAGGGAGGGCAGAAATGAGGACAGCCTGGGTTATTCTCCTGCGCAAAATGATTTGTCTCCCTCGAGGGTCTTTACCCAGGGCTCGAGTCTCCTCTCTACTGTGGCTGGGGGCACTGCTGTCAGCGTGCTGGTAATTAACCTGTATTTGGGCAGAGAGACCCCCAAAGCCCACATACTTTCTGGAACCTACAGAGTAAATGCCACGCGTTAGCACCAAACAGAGGGCCTGCGCCCGGCTCTGACATTTGGAGAGCTTACCCTGAATGTACTTTACCTTAAAGCTATTGACAGCAGGAGATTAAAGTCCTTGTAATGCCTCCTCCCAAGGCAGCAGACAGCAGTGCCAGCACCAGACAAAGCGTGAGTATTCAGGGGTCAGAGTTTTGGGACAAAACTCACGGCTGACCCTGTGCTTCTGGAAAACCACTGGGCTTAATGAGCCATGGCCCAGGGGAGGCAGAGTCCTGGGGGCTGCATCCAAGCACAGATACTCCAGCGTCTTCCCAAGAACCTCAACCCCCCCCACCCCTGAAACTTCGAGGGACTGGTTGGGTTAGAATGTGCTCCAGGGGGGCGCCTGGGTGGCACAGCGGTTAAGCGCCTGCCTTCGGCTCAGGGCGTGATCCCGGCGTTATGG
>NW_023200126.1:0-1168 GCF_002007445.2 Ailuropoda melanoleuca
AATACTGCCGAGAGGCTGAACAGCATGTGTGCGGAAGTGCCTATACGTGGGATTGGATTTAGCTGTACATGAGTCACTGGCAAACTCTGTAAGGTTCTGCTAGCGGAAGGAGGGGCAAAGCTCTCATTCTGCAGATCAACTACCTAAAACTGATGAGTCGACGTGTGCCCAACGCATACTGGCTGTATCATTTCATAGGGAGTATAGTCTGGGCTTTCTTACTCCTGTGTTGGCCGAACACTCCCCTTTGGGCCACGGCCAGCCCACACTGCTGTGGTCAAGTTACAAAGTCAGCCCAGTCAGGAGCCCTCTGGGGTAGGTGACAGAACTAGTTTGTTGAGAACAGTGTTTTGCCTAGGGCTCTAGAATCCTAGAGCATCCCATTTTCCCCCCAAATCCAGTCCTATATTAGGGACCCCATTGTTCCCTATCAGAATCTGCTCATTCTAGTAAGTACACACTTAAGTTTCTGTTCCCACCTTCTATCTAGATCCCAGATCCACTGGTCCTTCTTCTTTCAGAACTCAACCAGCTCTTCCTTCAGTGCCATGGGGGAGTTCTGCCTCTCACGGGGAGTCCTTCCATAGTGATACCTATCTCATCATCCCCTAGAGCAGACACAGAGTCCTGCCCTGAGCCTACCCTTGGCTTCGACTGTGGCTCCTTCTTAGCTATGGTGGGACAATTTTCAATTACTGAAGAAATAATTAACGATCATATTTTTCTTGGCTATATGATTTCTTTCTTCTTCACCATCAAGGTATTAATCCACATCACCACAAATAATTGAGTTTGTCTTAGAAGACAACATTTAAACTACAGCAAAAAATTTAAAAAAAAACCCCACTCTCCATCAGATTGCAATTTGGAATCATATTTGTGTAAGTAGCTTCTATAACAGTCCCCAGTGATCCTTCCTTCCTGGTATTCATGTCCTTGCACAACCCTCTTTTGAGTATGGGCTGGATCTTATGATTCATGTAAATGANTACAATCCCTCTTTTGAGTATGGGCTGGATCTTATGATTCATTTATAATGAAGGGAATACAATAACAGTGATAGGATGTCACTGATGAGATTAGGTCATAAAAAGACTGTGACTTCCATCTTCCTGGCCATATCTCATGTCTGACGACAGTAGAAGCCATCTTACCTATGGAGAGGCCC
>NW_023200127.1:0-1228 GCF_002007445.2 Ailuropoda melanoleuca
TTCATAGTATCTTTGAGACAGCAAGGAAAATTACTAACATATAGAGAAAATAGTCTTCAGCTTTCTGAACTAAATAACAGCGCCCCCTTCAGATGAGTTGCACGTTCTGGTTGGCAAGGGTCCAGGCTCCTGCTGTCTGAAAGATATAAGCATTCATCTCCTCGCTCAAACCCAAGGCTTGGAGTCTTCCTTGGCACTTTTCTTCTTCTCATACTCTTCATCCATTAGTGAAGAAATTTTTTTTTAAGATTTTATTTATTTATTTGAGAGTGTTTGAGCAGGGGGAAGGGCAGAGGGAGAAACAGACCCCACACTGGGCACGGAGCCCGACTCAGGGGCTCGATCCCAGGACCCTGGGATTATGACCTGAGCCGAAGACGGATGCTTAACCAACTGAGCCACCCAGGCGCCCCCAACAATTCTTTAGAGTCTTTCTCGAACGTATATCACAAATCCTGTCCTTCTGATTCGCCATTTCCCCCCCATCCTAGCCCATGGACTGCATCAGCGGGCTCTTGCACCGAAATCAAAATTTAAAACATAAGCCTGACCCTGTCCTGCCCTGACTGAAAACCTTCAAAAGATTTTCAGCTTAAGCAAAATAAAATCAAAACCTTTAACACACCTCCAAGCTGCANTAAGCTGCAAGGGTTTTGCCTCACTTACCCATTCCAAAGCCAGCTCCTACTATTTCTTACCTCACCCTGACCCCTCCTGTCCCTGAGCATGTCCGCGATGTGCGTCACTCAGCGCTTGTCTGTCTCTTGTTTGTCTCTCTTCTTGAATGTTGTTCCCCCAGAAATTTGCAAACCTTCCTCCTGAAGGTCATTCATATTCTGCTCAAATGTCATCTCCTCAGTGAAGCCGTCCCTTATCTCTTATTTAATATCCCCCACAGTGGTCACAATTATTTCTTTACCCTGATTTTAGTAAGCCCTTAAGGCACATACATAACTGACTTGACATCATATCTTTACCTTTTTAGGGCTTTTTCATATCATCCCCATAACCTCTGTGCGGTTAGGACTTTACTTTCNCGTGCGGTTAGGACTTTACTTTCATTACCTGAAATGGTGCATGGCATACACTAAGTACTAAATGTTTACTGAATAAACAAATGTATGAACTTCCACTTAAAATGGAGCCTGTTTCACGATTGTGGTAACTATCAAGATTCTTCCAGGCAATCAGATTTCAGAGCCATGTTTTAGATAATACACAAAGAAAG
>NW_023200128.1:0-645 GCF_002007445.2 Ailuropoda melanoleuca
TGGATGCATACCCCAAAGACTTGAAAGCAAATATCACACAGATATTTGCACCCCCATGTTTATGGCAGCATGATTCACAACGGCCAATAGGTAGAAGTGACCCAAGTGTCCATTGATGGATGAATGGATAAACAAAACGTGGGGTACAATGGAGTAATTTTCAGCCAAAAAACGACGGGAATTCTGACACACGCTGCCACATGGATGAACCTTGAGGACATTATGCTAAGTGAAATAAGCCAGTCATAAAAGTACAAATACTATACGATTCCATGAATATGAAGTGCCAAAGTAATCAAATTCGTAGAGACAGAAAGTAGACTGGTGGTTGCCACATGCTATGGGGGACGGGAATGAGCCATTAGTGTTGAATGGGGACAGAGTTTCAGTTTCGCAAGATGAAAAGAGGTCTGGAGGCGGACCTTGGAGATGGTTGCACANTGGACCTTGGAGATGGTTGCACAACGATGTCCATTTCAAGAGGCACACGTCAAAAGTTGTCTTCAACTGACTTTTTTTTTTCTTTTGCTGGTTCCTCTTAGATTCGGTCGAAATGTGCAGAAGCAGTGTCTCACAGGGGCGCCTGAGTGGCTCGGTCGTTAAGCGTCTGCCTTCAGCTCAGGGCGTGATCCCAGAGTTCTGGGA
>NW_023200129.1:0-597 GCF_002007445.2 Ailuropoda melanoleuca
ATAGCAATGCATTTCCTTTCTACGTTTACTAAACTAGTTGAGTTGCTAATAATTAAATGTCTTACGACACCAGTTATGTCCAAAATAGAAACTAGATCCGCTCGAGATTAGTTTTTCTGCTTTGAACAGGGTGTAGACCTGATTCTAAGTGACAAGAACAGTGAGTAATGTGAAAGTCAGCTCCTTCCTCCTCTAACACACACTCTCCAAGTAGTGCAGCCGTGTGATTATCCATTATCCAAGAAGAGTTACTGACACTGAATCTATCAATTACATTCATTCCAAGGGGGAAATACTCCACATAATGAGTTACTTACCTGCCTTGTGTCCAAGGGTAGGAGATAAAGTAAGAAGGGTGAATATAGGTGGAATTTCATATGCACACACATACCCCACTCAACTAGTAATGGTGGTCTTGGCATCACATTGACAACANGTCACATTGACAACAAAGCTACGCAATATAACAGGCTTCATCCACAACCAATGTTACTTGGTCTGAGAAGGAATAACAGGACTGACAAACCACAGCAACTCAGCAAAAAAGTAATAGCATAGTTAAAACCTCGAAACTTCTAGGCAGTTGCTCAATGTCCC
>NW_023200131.1:0-229 GCF_002007445.2 Ailuropoda melanoleuca
AAGGGCATTCGAAATAGTGAAACTTTGATAATAAGATTTTCATTTTCCCTCCATTCTAGAAAATCATCTTCTAGTCATCAATATCAAAAATGGATTCAAACATCTTATTTTCTGGGAGCTGAAATACTGTGCATTTTGTAGGACATCTTCCTGGATAAGAAAAGATAAGCACAAATAATTGAGAGTTGAAGATACATATATTTTGGGGTGCCTGGGTGGTTCAGTCAGA
>NW_023200131.1:419-683 GCF_002007445.2 Ailuropoda melanoleuca
CCAACCTCTTAACTAGGAAGGCAGAGACCAAGAGTGTTGAAAATAACATTAACTGAGTGACTAGTATAGGTCTCTCTCTGTCTTGATGCTTAATTTATCTTATCTCATTTAATATTCAAGGCCAATGATAAATGTTTTCCAGATTTCCTGTCTTGACCCCTTATGCTACTAAAAAAAAAAAAAATTCACTCTTACAAATAAGCTTCGTTATGAATATCAGTCAGAACAGTTCCTAGTTGTTAAATTTTTTCTGTAAAGCTATCA
>NW_023200132.1:0-1617 GCF_002007445.2 Ailuropoda melanoleuca
ATATGGTTTCACTCATTTATGGAACATAAGAAATAGGAAGATCGGTAGGAGAAGAAAGGGAAGAAGAAAGGAGGGGGGTAAACAGAAGGGGGGAATGAACCATGAGAGACTATGGACTCTGAGAAACAAACTGAGGGCTTCAGAGGGGAGGGGGGTGGGGAAATGGGANGGGGGTGGGGAAATGGGATAGGCTGGTGATGAGTAGTAAGGAGGGCACGTATTGCATGGTGCACTGGGTGTTATACGCAAGTAATGAATCATGGAACTTTACATCAAACACTAGGGATGTACTGTATGGTGACTAACATAATATGATAAATTATTAAAATTTTTAAAAAAAGATTTCCTTATTGTTATAATTTCACTTTATTTGAGTGTTACAAAGGTGAGCACATTTTCACATTTATGCATTTATTCATATGTATTCTTCCTATATTTCTGGTTTGCATCCTTGGATCATTTCTCACTTTAGGTATGTTAATTTTAATTGGTTTAAAAAAACTTTGTACATGACTACACTTTATATTTGGTAATATCCAATGTGTTCGATATATTTTCCCTAGTTTTACACTTGTTTTTAAATTTTCTTTATTTTTGGACCTATAGGTTTTCACGAGCTGGGATCCATCAATTATTGTTTCAGTTCTTTTACTTCAATCTGGTTTATGCTCAGAGGATTACTCTAATCTTTCTTCTAGAAGTCTGCTGCTATTTTCTATTTTTTCTACAAGTTCATTTTTGTCATTTTATTTTTCTACAAATTCACTCAGTTTATGACAATAAGTGGTTGGCATTAAGATAGAAATTTTGCTTCTAACTAAGAACCAATTGTCCAAATACCATTTTTTTCAAAAGCCTTGCTTTCCTTGTTGGTTTTGATTCCACTTTTGTAATATAACAGCTTTTTATTTTATACGATTTGTGTTTTCTTCATTCACCCATCTTGACAGCAATTTAGGCTCAAACCGATTTCACAATGTTTTGATAAACAGAAGTTTATTATACATTTTAATTATGAACAGAGGGTAGGTCACATTTTCAATATTCATTCTCCATTTTTCCTAGGGGCAGGACACTGATTTGAGAGGGGCGACAATATACTCAGATTAAAACATCAGTATAGGATTGAAACGCCTGTCTAGGTGAGAAGGCAGGTAGAAGCCGAAGCGCCTGCAGGTGCGTGTATGTTATCACATGTGCACTCATCTCCACAAATGCTCCTAACCCATCTTTGCCGCCTCCCGCAATCACGGATGGGGAAATTTAAAGGTTCCTTCATGGAGGAGGTTAAGATGGCGGAGGAGTAGGGGACCCCTTTTTCAGCCGGTCCCCTGAGTTGAGCTGGATAGGTACCAGACCAGCAGGAATATCCAAGGAATCAGCCTGAGACGCAGGAAGATACATCTGGATCTCTACAAATGAACATCTCCAGCGCTGAGTATCGAGGTACGAAGCGGGGAGCCGTGAAACCGCGCACAGATATCGGAAGCTAAACAGAAGGGGGAGGGAGCCGCCGTGTCAGGGCGCCGGGAAGCGGTAGCCA
The DNA here is from genome assembly GCF_002007445.2 of Ailuropoda melanoleuca. Lineage (NCBI taxonomy): Eukaryota > Metazoa > Chordata > Mammalia > Carnivora > Ursidae > Ailuropoda > Ailuropoda melanoleuca. The sequence continues at coordinate 1,544 of NW_023200132.1, forward strand.
CCTGCAAGGGGGAGCGGACAGACCGCGGACCCGCACGCTTGAGACAGCAGGCTGAGAAGGGAGCTCCGGGAGCG
>NW_023200132.1:1736-1911 GCF_002007445.2 Ailuropoda melanoleuca
GCGGCTGGCGGGCCACCTGCACCAGGGAGCGGGCGGACCGTGGACCCGCACTCTGGAAACAGCAGACTGAGTCCGTGAGCCGGGAGCGGGCGCCACCAAGCATTTCATGGAGCTCCGGAGCTCCGGTGTGCTCACTGGATCGAGGCTGAGACCGGGAGCTCCGGGAGCGTCCGCG
>NW_023200133.1:0-1246 GCF_002007445.2 Ailuropoda melanoleuca
ACAAAAGTGAGAGCAAACCATTCTTCATAAGGACTTTCTCTTCAGACGCCTCCACCGGGAAGGACATTCACGTCCAACGTGGCCAGACGGACTAGCGGGATAGACGGCACCCACACCCACATCCTCCGGAGGAGGAGGGCGAGTTTCCAGCAGCTCCACGAGGCCCGGGCCCCTCAGCTTGTCCCTCTCCTGTCCCTGTGCCAGGGGACTGTAGCGACGGCCCTTCTGAGCGCACCCCACTGCTCCCTGTGCAGACACGACTGGCCCCAGTGGCTGGCTGTGTCCAGTGAGACCACACGGCCCCACAGAGTGAGGCCTCCCCCAGAGGAGCATCGGGGCTCCCAGGACACGGGGGCAGGGTGGCACCAGGCCTGCAGTGAACACACATGGGCCTGGACGCGCGGGGAAGAGCGAGTGGGTCTCGAGTGGCCTGAGCTCCCCTCTGCTCCGCTCCTGGGGATGAGGGGCCCCTGTCCAACTACCCTACTCGCCACGGGGACCGGGACCATGCCTGCTTATTCCTGAGGAGGCCCCGGTCCCACGTCCTCCCAGGGGGACCCCGGGGTCCCCGCTCCACTGCCACCACACAACCTGCCCCCCACAGCACGGCCACTCCCATGGGTGTGCTCGAGCTCACTCTTACCACATCGTCCAGGGAGAACTGGGAGCCCTGTGCGAAAATGTGGCCGTTCATCGCGATCAGGGCGCAGCCGTCATAGTAGAGCCGGTCCCCGTCACAGCCCTTCTGATTGGCCAGCAAGTAGATCCCACCGTTCTGGACAACGCAAGCGGCAGCAGGACATCACATTCCCTCCCTCGGCCCTCCCACCATGCCATAAATAGCACCCCTGAAGGGAAACCGTGGGCACGCAGCAGGGGCCTGGGGCTGGGACCTGTGGGCCTTCCAAGGCACCAGGCCTCAGGCCCAACGTCGTTACTGCCTCCCAGCCTCCTCACACGATTGGAGGAGGTCCATGGAAGACAAGCCTCACACGACAAAGGTAAGACCCAAACCTGGCTTCACTGAACCCAAAACTGTCCTGTAAGTGACTGTGTCACGCTGCCCAGCAAGAGTGGCCACTTCGAGGGCACTCCCTGTGCTCTGGCTTGGCGCCCGCGAGCCCGCAGCCCTCCTGTGGCCAGTGTCTTGACCTCGAGCCCAGGGCTGGATGCTGGGGTGTGAGCCCGTGGCCTCTGGATGCTATGAACCAGGTGTCCTGCTCTAGAGAGCAGGGACAGCAGTGCC
>NW_023200134.1:0-607 GCF_002007445.2 Ailuropoda melanoleuca
CAACTAATGAAGCATCGAACTTTGCATCGGAATCCGGGGATGTACTGTATGGTGACTAACATAATAATTTTAAAAAATGCATTTCTGAGATGCTTGGGTGGCTCAGTCATTTGGGTGTCTGCCTTTGGCTCAGGTCATGAACCTGAGGTCCTGGGATTGAGCCTCCTGTTGGGCTCCCTGCTTGGTGGGGAGCCTGCTTCTCCCTCCCCCTCTGCTGCTCCCCCTGCTTGTGCATTCTCCATCTCTCTCTCTCTCCCTCAAATAAATAAAAATCTTAAAAAAAATCCAAAAAACTCATTCCTAACATTCATCCTGCTAATTAACTAGCCCCTTCCCCCCCNCCTGCTAATTAACTAGCCCCTTCCCCCCCCCCTTCATTTTATTTAGTTGACAGAGTATGTGAGCAAGCACAAGTAGGGGGAGCTGCAGAGGGAGAAGCAGACTCCCCTCTGAGCAAAGAGCCCTATGTGGGACTCGACCCCAGGACCCTGGGATTATGACCTGAGCTGAAGCAGATGCTTTACTGACTGAGCCACCCAGGCATCCCTAGCCCCTGTTTCCTTATACTTCCTATGTTGTTGTTTTTTTTTTTTTTTTGAAGATTTTA
>NW_023200135.1:0-920 GCF_002007445.2 Ailuropoda melanoleuca
ACATCGGCCAACAGACTTTTTTGCAATGATGGAACTGTTCCATATCTGTGCTATCTAATATGAAAATACAGTATCCATGAAGCACGCGTGGCTCCTGAGCATTTGAATTGCTGCAAGTGTGACTGAATTTTTAATTTACTTTAATTTTAATAGTTCTGAAACTACCTCCTGAAGTCTCAAAGAATATTTTGAAAAACTCTTTGAAAAACTAGTTCAAATAAAAAGATTGAAAAACAAAGAGTCAATCAAGACTTAATAAAGCCATCAAAGATGAAAGTTGAGCTCTCTAAAAAGAAATTTGAAGATAATAAAATCATTAGGAGAAATTAAGACTAATGGGAAGCAGGAAGAAGCAGAATAGATGCGGTTGAAATAAAGTCAGAGATATAAAGGAAACACTTCAGAAAATAGTACATTTTGTGAAAAAAATACAGAAAAAAGTAAGCAAATAAGAAAAAAACAACTGATTCAGAGGAAGATTCCTTACACACGATGAATCTATCTTTACCTGAAGACAGAACAAATAGAATAGAACCAAAAAAATATATTCAAATATATATTGCAAAAAATCTTCGGGAAGTGAAAGAAAATATAAACATGTTGATTCTATGTTGTGTTCCAGGAAAACCAACTTTAAGACACAACCTGAGAATTTATTAAAATTAAAGGATAAAAAAAAAGAATTAACATGCATCAAAACCAGAAAAGCAAATCACCTACAAGTCAGAGAAAACCAAAACAAAACAAAATNTCAAAACCAGAAAAGCAAATCACCTACAAGTCAGAGAAAACCAAAACAAAACAAAATAAAAACCCAGTCTGGCTGCTGAAATCTTATCTGCAATGTTCAATGCCAAATGATAGTGTTACAATGTCTACAGACTTCCAAGGGTATTTTGTTTTGAAAAAAGAATTTTTTT
>NW_023200136.1:0-2751 GCF_002007445.2 Ailuropoda melanoleuca
CAGTCAGGGCTGTAACACTTGTTGAACTTTTATCCCTACTCTGTAATAGTTTGGTGAGGACAGAACCCCCCCACTGTCTGCCTGAATCGCTTTCTTTGCCACCTGGGCTGGCTGGCTGGAGAGACTCTCGTGCCTGGGTTCTCCCCTTGGTCCCTGCGGGTGGGTAATTGTCCCTGGCAGAGCTGCGTACTTTGCGAACACTTTGTCACCAACCGCGCTCAGGAATCACAGCCAGGGCGAAGCAGGTGGCATGGGCACCCAGTGGCCTGCTTGGCCTTTATGCCCACATGCCGACCAGATGCCCAGCGGCGGCTTATTCCTTCTGAGTCACAGCGCAGGTGTTTTTAAAAAGGCGGTGGTGTTCCATGCTCCTCCCCCTTCCCCCCAAAGCAGGAAGCAGTCCTAGCTCCCGGAGGCCCCGCCTTGGCTCCTGCGGGGTGGTGAGCGAAGAGGAGGACCTACCCGGATGTTGTCGAAAGACGACTTGTCGGTGATGTCGTAGAGCAGGAGCAAGGCTGCGGCGGGGGGAGAGAGAGATCACACAGGGACATGGGGCCGAAGAATGGGTATCCCAAGCGGGCTGGGGAACGGCTTACCCTGGGCATCTCGGTAATAAGCATGGGTGACACTGCGGAATCGCTCCTGCCCGGCTGTATCCCAGATCTAGGAAGGCACGGACAGATAGTCAGAAGGACGCAGTGCGCTGGGACCGCGCCGGGCAGAGGGAACCCACGCTGGGGTATGAGAGCTGTGTGGGAAGGTGGGACACTTCCTGCTCTAGGTGCTCAGGGCCTTCTGAACATCTGATGGTGTCCTGCATGGTGGTATTATTGAGTTCACAGGCTCATTCAGGCTGCAGCCTCTTCCCTAGCCCAGGGGTTGGGGGTGTCCCATCCCCCAGAGCAGACGAGGTCTGGGAAACTGGAGAGGGGTTGGAGCAAGCCTAAGCTTGTCTGAAGGCACGTTGAGTTGCCTTTGATACCACGGAGGGTGCCTGGGAACTGCTTTTTCTAGGGGCCTCGGAACAAACAAAAGCACAAAAGCCCGTTTCCTCTGGGCCCCACAGGAAATTGCCCCAGGCTGAGGGCAGGGCTGCAGGCCTCCTGTGGTTTGGGTGAGCAGCAGGGGCGGCCCCCCCTCCCCCTCCCCCTGCAGTTCTGGTCTCACCTGCAACTTCACCCTCACACCGTCCACGGTCACCACCTTGTTCTGAAAGAGACAAGGGCAGAGGGAGGGTGGATTTGGAAAGCAGGGGAGGCTTGGATCCTTGACATCCTACAGAGCCGCAGACGTTCTGTTCTGGTTGCTTCCCAGGGTTAAAAGGGGTGCAGTGAGCCCCAGAGACATCTCCAGCCAGATCACCCCTTCAGGGCAGCAGGACCCTGTCTCCAGAGACCCCCCCCCCCACCATGGCAGAGTTCTTCTGGGGACCTGTCTGCTCCTCTTACAACACACCGGGGCCAGAAGTGCCCGAGCACCCGCCTGGCTCTCTCCAGACCTCAGCCAGCGGCACAGGGCTGGGCACTGGGGGCCCTGCCTCTTTCCCACTTTCATCCGTCCCTCCTGGAGCTCAGCCCCATCCTACAGAACCGAGTCCTTAGAGATAAGATGCCCCCAGCATCCTGGGCACAGCAGAAGCTGGATCTGCAGGGTGGTTTTTCCCTCTCGCTGTTCACTAGTTCTCCTGAGTGAAGCTTCAGTTCCTCCCCATTGGGAGGGAGGCACCTGGCCTCTGCATAGCTTCCCTTTCCTCACCCCCTCCCCACCTGGATTAGACCTCACTCTCCTGGATCCTTTGGGTGGAGCGTGGCAGAGTGCAGACTTGTTAAAATGTGTTCCTCAAGACGGACAGGGAGGGAGCCTGGTGAGCCCGGCTCCTCAACCCAGCACAGTGCTGTACTTCCAGGAACTCTAGAAAGACCTGTTGACCTCTGAGGCCTTGCCAGAGGGCGTAGCTCAGAGGCAATGAGCAAGGGGCCTAAAGGCCAGGAAACTCAGCTCACACTGTGGGATGTGTCCGCCCTGCTCTGGGGCAGAATTTTAAGACTCAGTGTCTCACTGCTCATATCCTGTAGGTGGGCAGAGCCCCCACCATGCCCAGACTCCTTGAACCTGGCCCCCTCTATGGTCCCTGGTGCCCTCCGGCAGTGAGCCACAGCAGCTTCGAGGAGCCAGGGCTGGCAAGGAGAGGGCAGCACGCTGTGCCCGAGCTCTAGGCCCCCTGGCTTGCGGCTGGGAGGAGGAACCTGCAGCCACCTCACCCTGAAGTCTATGCCGACCGTGGCTATGAAGGTCCCGGACAGGAAGGCCCCGTCTTTGAATTGGATCAGGAAACAGGTTTTGCCAACGCCTGAGTCTCCCAGAAGCATCACCTAGGAGATGGGGGGCAGAGGCAGTTAATGGGGAGTTGGGGCAAACTGCTGGGCTTCCAGGGCAAGAGACCCTGGAAAGAGGGGCAGAGGGCCAGGGAAGGATGCTGTCCGCACTGAGGGCCACCTGCTTCTGGAAAGCCCGCACTGCCTTCACCCTGCCTCTTCTCTCTGCTCCTTGGCTCAGCTCATTTCTCAGGCCCTCCCTCTGACCTTTCTGTCCTCACGCAGTTTCCTGGAAGCCTGCGTTGAGACTTCGGCACTCACAGGTCAGCAAATGTGCTCGGTGGCCCCAAAGAAACACCACTTCTAGAAGGGAAGTGTTAATACTGTGGACAGGGATTATCACCCAAGGGAGGCTATCGGATCTGATAGGGGCGGG
>NW_023200137.1:0-673 GCF_002007445.2 Ailuropoda melanoleuca
TTCCCAGAACATTCCATGTTCTCTCATCCTCATGTCTCATTTTCCTGAAATGCCTCTCTTCTTTTTTCCACCTTAAAAAACCCTCCTACTCATTCTTTTTTAAAAATAATTTTTGTGTTTATTTTTGTTTATTTTAAACATTTTTAAAATTTTAAATGAAAAAAACCCCTCCTACTTATTCTTTAGGGCACGGTTTAAATATCTTCTCTGTGCTCCCATAATCTACTGTTGTAATTTTCATCCTATTATGTTGTTATAGGAATTGCCAGTTGTCATTTCAAAGAATGTGAAATAGGGTTAGGAGAAGGGATTCTTGTGGTTTCTACCCAGCCTTATGCTCAGGATAAAAACTTTTGCTGACTCCATTTGAAGGAAGAGAGGGGTTATCTCAGGTTTCCATTGTGGTTGTTTACTTGTCTACTTGCTATGTCTGAGAGAAGCTTGATGGCTGGATCTGTGTCTTACTGATTTTTATATTCCCNGATTTTTATATTCCCAGGACTTCGCTCATAGAAGATACAAATAGATGTAGAATTAGTAACATTTAACCACGTAAATAGGTGATCCCTAAGGATGAGCTTTGTTCATGTAAGACAAAAGACGAAAAGGAAGAGCCAAGTAGGTTACTATCTCTAATAAGCAAGGCTGTATAGCTATATTTTGAAAGTTGCAG
>NW_023200138.1:0-706 GCF_002007445.2 Ailuropoda melanoleuca
TGTTGATCCCCTGCTTGTGCACACTCCCTCTCTCTCTTTCCCTCTCTCGTAAATAAATCAAATCTTTAAAATAAAAAAAAACCCAAAACTAATTGTCAAGCACAAACACTGCTTCTAATAGGGTCACATTCTGAAGTACTGGGGACTAAGACTGCAACATATTCTTTTCTTGGGGGACACAATTCAACTCCTAACATCAAATTTCAAGTCCTATGTAAGTGTTTCTTGTCAAAAGATCCTACGTTCAGACATATGCATTTTTTACCATAAAGGTTGTTTTGTTTTTGTTGTTTTTGTTTATTTTTTAATTATTACATTCAGCAATAGGCAAAATTATTTAATATCAGTAAATTTTTACCTAGCGAATCTCACGTGTTATTGTTTTCCCTGCCCACCAAGTTCGCCTTAGTTCTTCCAATGTTTGAATCAAAATTTATCTTCAAGATTGCCCTTTTAAAAAGAACATCCACNCGCCCTTTTAAAAAGAACATGCACTTTTTTAAAAATTGAAATATCTGGTGTAAATTTATGAGGTACAACATGTTTATTTGATACATTAATATTGCCATAAAGAAAAATAAGAATTGCAAGCTATATTGAGAACAATGTAGTATCAGTAAGTAGAAGTTATAGCATTCTGCAATGCACCTGGAGAAGTGTTTAAGAGCACTTGTAATAAAGGTATTTTTAAGAATGCTAAGAAGCA
>NW_023200139.1:0-572 GCF_002007445.2 Ailuropoda melanoleuca
AAACTGTAGCTGAAAACTTCCCTAATCTAGCAAAGGAAACAAACACTCTTGTCCAAGAGGCAGAGAGGACCACTCCAAGCTCAACCACGAAAAACCTACACCATGTCATGTCACAGTGCAATTTGCAAATATTAGATCCAAGGATACAGTATTGAAAGCTGCAGGGCAAAAAAAATTTCTCACGTACCATGGCAAAGGTATCAGAATTACGTTAGACCTGTCTACAAAGACCTGGAAAGAGAGAAAGAGTTAGGGGGGTATTCTTAAAGCTCTTTCATAGAAAAACATGCAGCCAAGGATCCTTTATCCAGCAAGGCTGTCATTCAGAATTGATGGAGATGTAAAACCTTCCAGAATTGCCAGTCACTGACCAATTTCGTAACCACGAAACCAGCCCTACAGGAGATATTAGGNTGTAAAACCTTCCAGAATTGCCAGTCACTGACCAATTTCGTAACCACGAAACCAGCCCTACAGGAGATATTAGGGGGTGTTCTATAGAAGTAAAAAGGCCCCAAGAGTGATACAGAACAGAAAGTCACAATCTATAGAAAGAAAGACATTGCTGGCAG
>NW_023200140.1:0-2496 GCF_002007445.2 Ailuropoda melanoleuca
TTCTGAGAAAGCCAAATGTGGCAAGCTAAGTTCAAAATTGGAAAGAAGAGCCCAAGAGTACAAATCGGAGGTTTCAAAGGCAGATGCTAAAGCAGCACAGGGAGGCAAAAAAATAAAAATGCACAGACCAGCACAGTTCTAAATGCTTGCCTTACATTATCTCCTGAATCCTCACAAAAGCTCCTGTGAGGTGTTTGTCCAGCATCGGCACGGTTAGTTCTGGATTCATGCCTACAACAGGCAATTTATCCAGTGCTGACTTTTATTACCACAAGTAGAATGAGGCAGCCTGGATAGAAACAGCCAGAAACAGGCAGATGTTGACTTCCAAGTCTCCACCTAACACTTAGTAAGTTCTCATTATATGTGGATAAATAATGAAAGACGGTATAAATGCAGTCCATAAAACCCTGCTTAGAGAGCTACTTGAATTTAGGAATGGTATTTACTGGGGAGCTTGGGTGGCTCAGTCGGTTAAGCGTCTGCCTTGGGCTCAAGTCACGACCTCAGGGTCCTGGGATTGAGTCCCACGTTGGGCTCCCTGCTCGGCAGGGAGTCTGTTTCTCTCTCCCTCTCCCTCTCTCTCTGTTCCTCCTCGTTGCTCCTCGTTGCTTATGCTCTGTCTCTCTCAAATAAATAAATGAAATGAAATGAATTCTCTTTTAAAAAATGCTATTCACTACGTCAACCTCCTTTATAGACATTCCAATACATAGCAAAGGCAGGAATTCACAGAGCTGCAATTCTTGGAAATTCAAGAACTATGTACTGCCAACCAATGTTGTATTTACTACAGACACAAACTGGCTTGAAGTTACATGTATACATGTTTGTTTGCTTGATTTTTGTTTGTTTTTTAGTTTAATGTATAACGACAAAGAAGTTAAAAAGAATAGGAAGATACTGAACTAAAAAAGCCTGAACTTGACTTCCACTGTGGTTTCCATCAGAACATCTCGGTAACCAAGAGGGTTCCCAGGACCAGGGACTTTCGGTTGTAATATCAAGAGAGTCCCAAGAAAACTGGGATGGGTTGGTCACCACCCTATTTCCATGTAGTGATCAAATGTCTCATATTCTCCTCAGCGTAAATGCAGAAAAGCAGGTCCAGCCAGAGCTCAATTGTCCTCAACTTGGTTCTCACAGGAAAGAACTGTGTAACTATGCTGCCTCCAGACCATCAGGGCGTTCAAGGAGCAGAGGCCAAAGGACTCCCTGCTGAAAGGGATTCCCGTAAGCCTAACAGCTAATGTTTAGTGAGCATGGACTCTACGGCAGGCATAATTCTAAATGTTTTACTTGGATTATCTCACGTACTTTAGAAATAAAAAAACTGGGGCTCAGAGAGATTAATTTTCTCAAGGTCACACAAGCAGCATCTATTCTTCTTAGGGCAGACAGTGATCCTTTTATAGGCCAAATCACATCATGCCTGTCCTCAGAATTCTCCAGTGAATTCTCATTTCACTCAGAGTAAAATCCAAGGTCCGTATCATGACCCATAAGAAGACTCTGTATGACCCCCCCCTCCAATCCACCTACCTATATCCTACCTATATCTATATCTCACCCCCCCCTCCAATCCACCTACCTATATCTCACCTCATCTCCTAATACTTGTCCCCTCACTCCCTGGGACACTATCAGCTTCTTTATCCCCCAATGCACCTAACAAGTTCCCACCTCAGAGCCTTTACACAGCTGTTCCCTCTGTATGGGCTCATTCTTTTACTTCCTTGAGTTCTCTGCTCAAATAGGACTTCCTTAACAACCGTAGAGAAAATAGCAAACATAAACACTCTCTTTCTCTCTTACACGCGTGCACACACACACACACACACCCCAATTCCTTTATATACATTTTTTTTAACTAGGCTCCTTGCCCAGTACAGAGCCCAACGCAGGGCTCGAACTCACAACCGTGAGATCAAGACCTGAGTTGAGATCGAGTTGGATGCTCAACCAACTGAGCCACCCAGGCCCCATGCGCCCCACTTCATATACGTATTTATGTGTTTATTTAGTTCCTGTCTCCACACTATTCACTGAATTATAGGCTTGATGTGAGCAGGGCCCTTAATCTGTTCTGTTCACTGCCCCATCCCAGGGCCCTGAACTAAGAAGTTCAATAAATGTTTAACAAATGAATTAATCAACAAAGAAGCGAGGACTGGAGCCCAAGCTGGCCAACTCCAGAGCCTAAGCTCTGAACCCATTGTTCTACCATCTCCGCTCCGAGAGACAGCACTCTCATGGTGGGAGGGAAGCTTATCCATGGTGAAGACAGCTTCAGTAAGATGACCTGAACTTACTTTATTTCTGTCTGGCACTTACCTTAATTAAAATGTTTAAAGAAGTTTTATAAGGTTTAAAATCTGAGAAGAGTGTAACAATACGAAACTTCACTTCCTGCTTTGGCTTGTAGAGAGACTTGTCTGTTTGAATGAAGACAGTCATTCTCTTGGTCTCAAATGATAAGCGCGTGCTATTAGAGAA
>NW_023200141.1:0-614 GCF_002007445.2 Ailuropoda melanoleuca
ATAGCAATGCATTTCCTTTCTACGTTTACTAAACTAGTTGAGTTGCTAATAATTAAATGTCTTACGACACCGATTATGTCCAAAATAGAAACTAGATCAGCTCGAGATTAGTTTTTCTGCTTTGAACAGGGTGTAGACCTGATTCTAAGTGACAAGAGCAGTGAGTAATGTGAAAGTCAGCTCCTTCCTCCTCTAACACACACTCTCCAAGTAGTGCAGCCGTGTGATTATCCATTATCCAAGAAGAGTTACTGACACTGAATCTATCAATTACATTCATTCCAAGGGGGAAATACTCCACATAATGAGTTACTTACCTGCCTTGTGTCCAAGGGTAGGAGATAAAGTAAGAAGGGTGAATATAGGTGGAATTTCATATGCACACACATACCCCACTCAACTAGTAATGGTGGTCTTGGCATCACATTGACAACAAAGCTACACAATATAACNATCACATTGACAACAAAGCTACACAATATAACAGGCTTCATCCACAACCAATGTTACTTGGTCTGAGAATGAATTACAGGACTGACAAAACACAGCAACTCAGCAAAAAAGTAATAGCATAGTTAAAACCTCGAAACTTCTAGGCAGTTGCTCAATGTCCC
>NW_023200142.1:0-1248 GCF_002007445.2 Ailuropoda melanoleuca
CTACTGTAATGCATGTGTCTTATCAAAGCCCCCAGTGTACTAGCTACCTCTTGTTCATGCTGTTTGGTCAAGATGATATCATTGATGTAATGTGTCATCAGTGTAATGTTCTGTGGATGTCTTGGCAGCCCAGATTTCTTTGGACTATATTATGACAAAATGAGAGAGTTGATGTAGATCTAAGGGAAAACTGTAAATGAAAACTATCATCTGTTCCATGTGAATATGAACTGTTTCCAGCCCTCTTTCTTAATCAGAATGAAAAAGAATGCATTCGCCAAGTCAGTGATTGTAAGCCACATACCTGGAGCTTTATTGATCCACCCTAACAACTGTATCATATCTGACATAGCAATTGATATTGGGGCAACTAATTAATTAAGCCTGCAATCTTCAGTCATTCATCAGGATCCATACAGATTCTGTAGGGGCAAGTATGGCAGAATTAAATAGCGATAAGATAGAAACTACCAGGTGTGCGTCCTAGAGGACCTTAATGGTGGTACCAATCTCCTCCATCTCCCTTGGAATACAGTATTGATTTTGATTTAATATCTTGGCCAATAGTGAGAAGTTTCAGATGTTTCCACTTGGCCTTTCCCATTATGAAAGTTCCTACCTTACAGGTCAATAATGTATTGGTAGTTTTTACTTCCACTGCTAAGTATTGCACTTTTAATTATGTACGTGGAGACTGGGGAAATAACCACTGGGTGGGTATACAGACCCAATGGGCCCACTCCTATTTGGACTTTATGTGTCCAATGGATTGGCATTTTATTATATGGTGTCCATTGGCTCCCATTCCAAAAGGGGGCAGTACTGATGTTTTGGATCTCTAGATATCAATAACCTATTTCCAACAGTACTCAAAATGTTTGGGTTTTCTCCTTTTCACACGGTAGTCAAACTGAATAAATGGTTTTGGGTTACTTTGGGGAAGGACTAGGGAAATCATCACATCATATTAAATACTTATCACAGTATCATATGTATTAATATATGTATCAACGTGTTGTAGATCTGAAGATAAACTTTGGTCTGGGAACTTAGCCACAGATCATTACTTTATATTGGGACAACTGTCCTTAGATCCCTTCTCCTTCATTCTTGTCTTTTAAATTTTTGTACTGGATTCTTTTTTTTTTTTTTGGTGTATTATTTATTTATTTATTTATTTATTTATTTATTTATTTATTTTTATTTTATTTTATTATATTATGTTAATCACCATACAGTACATCCCCA
>NW_023200143.1:0-174 GCF_002007445.2 Ailuropoda melanoleuca
ATATGCCTAGAAGGATAGACAGACTGCATTGCATTATGTCTTTGCCCCTTCTTTCATGAATTATTTTTTTTTTTGTTCTTTTTTTTAAATGTTTTTTTATTACATTATGTTAGTCACCATACAGTACATCCCTGGTTTCTGATGCAAGGTTCGATGATTCATTAGTTGCATATA
>NW_023200143.1:229-1225 GCF_002007445.2 Ailuropoda melanoleuca
AGTCCATAGTCTCTCATGTTTCATTCCCCCTTCTGATTACCCCCCTTTTCTTTATCCCTTTCTTCCCCTACCGATCCTCCTAGTTCTTATGTTCCATAGATGAGAGAAATCATATGATAATTATCTTTCTCTCCTTGACTTATTTCACTTAGCATTATCTCCTCCAGTGCCGTCCATGTTGCAGCAAATGTTGAGAATTCGTTCTTTCTGATAGCTGAGTAATATTCCATTGTATATATGGACCACAGCTTCTTAATCCAGTCATCTGTTGAAGGGCATCTCGGCTCCTTCCATGATTNAGAGTTTCTCTCTAAAATGTAAATCAGAGATCACTTTCACACAAAAATGATTCAGTGAATTCCCATTGCCCTTGGAGTAAAGTACAGTTTCTCTGTTGAAGAAGATGCTATTTTTTTTTTTAGGAAGAGAGAGTGTGTGTGTGCGCACGAACAGGGGTGGGGGGGGCAGAGGGAGAGGAAGAATCTTTTCTTTTCTTTTCTTTCTTTTCTTTCTTTCTTTCTTTTTTTTTTTTTTGAAAGAGAGAGAGAGAGCTTGAGGTGGGGGAAGGGGGAAAGAGAGAGAGAGAATCTTAAGCATGATCCAGGCCTGATGCAGAGCCCAATACAGGGCTCAGTATCACCACCCTGACATCATGACCTGTGCTGAAATCAAGAATTGAAGGCTTAACCCACTGAGCCAACCAGATGCCCTGAAGATGCCATTTTTACAGATCAAAAAATGATGAATTCAGCGATCTCATATGGTTCAATCTAATGTATTAGATCTTTTATTATCTGGTTCATGCTTTCCTTTCAGCCTCCATTATTGACACTTTGCACATCCTCCAGTCCAGATGCAGAGAAGGGGAGAAGTGGAATTACAGAGGGAAATGGCGACTTTTAGACATCCTAAATTTGAAAAGCCTGTGAAATATCCCAAGGAAGATATCTGATAAATAGTTTTATAGATAAGGGAATGTGGGCTGTAACTATGTGC
>NW_023200144.1:0-1128 GCF_002007445.2 Ailuropoda melanoleuca
ACGGACTGTGGACTTGACTGGATGCAAAAAATATGTCAATAGATCTAACTAGAAGAAAGAGGAGAAGAAACACAACGTAACTGCCCTAAAACACCGTTCTTTCCATCGAGCTAATTGGCCAAATAAAAACCTGGCAGAGAAGAAACACAGCAAAAAGTTAAAGTGGAAATACTGGGCAGTGGGCTGACTTTCTCAGGGTCAGACTTTCTGGAAAATAGATTTCCTAAAGTAATCAGTTGGCGCCAAGCAGTAGGGAACCCCCCTCAATGTCATGAAGATTGACTGAGTCAGGACAGAGTATAGATACAGGCCCAGAAGGGTTTGACAGGAAAGGCCAGGTCCTGGGCTTTACAAGCAGACGCCAGGGCACCCTCGTTGTGAAAATGAAACCTGAAAAGATCAGACCGTCTTTAGCACGCGCACGCACACCTTCCCGGCACGGCCACGGGCTGGCTCTGGGCCGTGGGAACACCCGCCCGGCTGCTTCTCCCCTGGCGGGGGGTGGGGCACTTCTGTTCACCAAGTGCTGGCAGCTTCGCGCCCTGTAAGTCAGCCAGAACCACAGCGAGAGCTACCTGGCCTCGGCCTCGGGGTCCTGTTCCACGTCCTGGATGCAGTCCCTGCCACGGCTAACTCTCGACACAGATGGAAACATTGTGGGCAAGACACCCCACCCTGGTTTGTCCTCCAGAAGCTGCAGGGCAGGTTCAGGGTCCCTTTGACCCGAGGACACAGGAGCATGAGGGTCTGTGACGTCAGCCACCCCGTGAGCCTGTTTTACTCTGAGCTTCCGTTTCCTGTGGACAGAGAATCAGGATCTCTCTGGGTGCGGCAGTCAGGCTCCCCCTGTGGTGGAGAGTCACCGAGCCAGACAGAGGAGCCGTGGTGGATGGCATGGGATGGCTTCTGGGGTGCGTCTGCAGCCAGGGCCCCCCAGCAGGGGTGAGGGTGGCAGATGCAAGAGCAGACAGTGTAGAGAGGAAGGGGTTTCCCCAGCAGGACCAGGCCAGGCTGCAGAAGCCTCACTGGCCAGGAAGAGGCACTGTTAGGATTAGATTGGGGGTCTCGCCACTGTCCCCCCTCCCCTGTCCTTCCCTGACCCCCCCTGCAGCTCCATCCTCACAAGAC
>NW_023200145.1:0-757 GCF_002007445.2 Ailuropoda melanoleuca
GTTGAATTTTGGAAGGCAGTTAAAAATTCTCATGACCAACGCTATTTGGACAAGACCACACAAGTGGGCAGCGTCTGCTTCATGACAGGTGGGCCCAGAGTGCAAAGCATGGAGACCCTTTCTCCTTCCGCTAGTTGTTTGTCTGCTCTTCTGACCTCAAACTCTTTTTTTTTTTTTTTAAAGATTTTATTTATTTATTTGACAGAGATAGAGACAGCCAGCGAGAGAGGGAACACAAGCAGGGGGAGTGGGAGANGAGTGGGAGAGGAAGAAGCAGGCTCCTAGCAGAGGAGCCTGATGTGGGGCTCGATCCCAGAACGCCAGGATCACGCCCTGAGCTGAAGGCAGATGCTTAACCGCTGTGCCACCCAGGCGCCCCCTGACCTCAAACTCTTACTTTCCTTCCCCAAGACAAGCCAAGTCGTATTGATATCTATCATTTATATTGAATTTTGAAGTTTCCAGAGCATTTGCACGTGCATTAATAATGTAATTTTACACTAAAAGGACATTGACATTAAGTTACTTATTATCCAGCATCTCTGAGCTAGCAATGGGTTAGCCTATGAATAAAAACCCAAGCTCCTGACTCCTAGCCCACCTCATAAAGTGCTATACTCAGGGCTGAAAATTATGTCCTTCCGTGCTTTATGCTCTTCCAGCAATGGATTCATAAGTGTCCCCACAGCTAACCTTAAAAACGAAAGGAAGAGACTCCTGGCATGGTCTCTGACACTTTTATTTATTCATTCTGCCC
>NW_023200146.1:0-582 GCF_002007445.2 Ailuropoda melanoleuca
TCATATCCGATGTTTCAGAAGTCTGTCTACCGTATAAAGTGAAACATACATGTACAGAGAAATTGCCCCCTTTTGCCTGGAGCTTAGGTTTGCTAGTTAGCTGTGTAAGCTGCAAAAATCCTGTGTGGTCTGAATGTTGTTTCCTCTTGTATATTCTCTCTCTCTCCTCTCTAGTGCTCTCACTCTTTCCCTCCCTAAACACCTACCTTTGAATTCTCTTCATTTGAATACACAGATTACATGTGTCCACCTGTCTTGTTGGCTCTGGCTGCTGTGACAGGACTGTAGCCTGGGTGGCCTGTAGACAGCAGACATTGATTGCTCAGAGTTCTGAAGTCTGGCGCCAGCATGGTCCTCCTTCCTCCCGGNTGGTTGCTGATGGCCAACCTCTTGTGGCGTGCTCACATGGCAGAAAGAGAAAGCATGGGCGCTGGCTGATTCCATTCATGATAGATACACCCTCATGATCCGGTCAACCTCCCCAGACCCCACCTCCTAACATCACCACATCGGGGGTTTGGATTTTAACGTGAGTTCTGGGGAGGCACAAATATTTGGTCCCTAGCACCCCTGCATCTAATC
>NW_023200147.1:0-2798 GCF_002007445.2 Ailuropoda melanoleuca
TTTTTTTTTTTTTTTTTTTTTGAAAGATTTTATTTATTTATTTGTCGGAGAGAAAGAGAGCACACATGCAGGGGGAGAGGCAGGCAGAGGGAGAAACAGGCTCCCTGCTGAGCAAGAAGCCCAGTGCGGGACTCGATCCCAGGACCTTGGGATCATGACCTGAGCTGAAGACAGTCACTTAACTGACTGAGCCACCCAGGCATCCTGGAAATCTGTTTTTTGTCCCTTCTAGCTTCTGGTGGCTGCCAGCAGTCCTTGACCTGTGGCTGCCCCGTTCCTGTCTCTACCTCCCGGGTCACACTCCTGCCTCCTCCTCTTCTGTCTTGGTAACTTCAGTCTCCTCTTATAAGAACAGCTGTGACAGCATATAAGGCCCACCCTGATAATCCAGGATAATCTCACTTCAAAATCCTTAACTGAGTCATATTTACAAAGACCCTTTTTCCAAAAAAGGTAATATGTACAAGTTCCAGGGATTAAAGTGTGGTTATTTTTGGAAGGCCATTTTTCAGCTTACCATGACCACTGTCATCAAAACCTATTGCTACCAGAGCAGGCAAATAGATCAATGGACAGAACAGTGGAGAAGTAGAACCATGTACAAATGGGAACTCGACATATGGCAAAAGTGGGATTTGAGGAAATTACTAGGAAAACATGCTTTCTTTGAACATTAGTCATCTATAGAAGAAAATAAAACTGGATCCATATCTCATTACCATATACAAATAAGTCCCCAATTTATCAACTATGCAAATGTAGGAGAAGAAAAATTAGCAGAAATTCTAGGGGAATACCTATATAAATTTGACCAGTAAGAGACAGACATACATGACTAGATAAAAATAAAGTCTTTCAAATGACACAAATGCCTTTCAAAAGGTCGGGAGTCTAAAGTTCAATAATGATTATCACATTTTTTGTATGTCTTTCCATTGTTTTGAATTTCACCAGCAAGGCTGTTGTGGGAATTTCTTAAAGCGTTCAGGGTTGGGTGCCTTTGAAATACAAAAGTCATAATTTCCCAAGCCAATACCCACCAGTTAAGACACATTCAAGTCTAGGAGGGTATCATGCCCCCCTTTTTTTCATAATTACATCACTTACTTAAATAATAAATTAGCATCATTCTTAGAGAGTAGAATGAAAGAGCTGAAGAATTGTTTAGTTTACTTCCTCTTATTTCAGAGAGGAAGGAACCAAGGCCAACGATGGATCAAGTGGACCTACCAATGTCCCAGGCTTGCTTCTGCTGAGTGGGGACAACATCTGTGCCTCCGAACCCCAGTCTGTTCCTTCCCACACACGTGGCCCTGCCTGAGGAATATGAGAACAGGGTCTCCTCCAGTCTGCCCAGAACAGTCTATTGTCCTTGTCTCTTAGAGCCTTGAATGGCTATTTCTTTTTTCGAAGGTTAATAGGAAGTGTCAGAATTGCATTACCCACCTCCAACACTCTGCTGTGATTCTTCCCAGTCTGAACTCCACCGACATCACAGAGTTCCAGACACTTCCAAATACTAATGAAGGGCCTTAGATTGGAATCCACTGACTACCCTGATGGATGAAATGGACATGTAGACTTGACAGGCTGGCTAATAGGGACAGAAATGGGAGAAAATATCCTGACAGAGATATGCTACTTAAAAATTACTCTAAATGGGGCGCCTGGCTGGTTCAGTTGGTGGAGCGTGCGACTCTTGATCTTGGGGTCTTGAGTTGGAGCCCCATGTGGGGCATTGAGATCACTTAAAATTAATAAATAGAAAGTGTTTTGAAAATAATTTAAAACATAAAAAATACTCCAAGAGAGATGGGGTAAACTGCTGACTTCCTGCTGGCATGCCATTCCCCTGTTCCTGTGCAGGGTTAACACGACGGGGAAATTTTATTTTGGCACACATAGTTGAGGGAAAATAATTTCCCTAATCCTTCTGAATTCAATGTCAGACAACCAGACAGTCCCCCACTGTCGGCAGTTAGAGGGTTGGTGTGGATTTCTCCCATTTTGTTCTATTCCAGGAGCAGTTTATACTTCCAAGAGGTTGGTGGGGAAAGTTTTTTTTTTTACTTTTCTTGAATCACTGAGAGCTTTTATCAAGATCTAGGCAGCTAGGCTGGGATCTAACCAAAATCATGCTTATGGTTATCTAAGCTTGGGTTCCTCAGACCCTGAGACTAGGATTGGAGTGCAAGTCAATTATCTGGGTTGTGATCCCAGGATGTGCCCACAGGGCAGCGAAGGGCTGAGACACGGAAGGGATGAAGGCCCAGGATGTGTTACTGACAAACTACACCCTGAGCAATCATGGCTCAATACCACTGGGGACCTCTAGGGGGCAGTGTAGAATACGTCAGCCTCGTCCCACCTAAGTGGTGAGAAGCTGGGGTAGTTATTCACCCACACCTATTCCTCATCTCCTGAGGCCACTTTCTGGAAGTATTAACTTTCCAGCACTTCTGACCAGCCCAACAAAGAGAATGTCCTTACACAGGAAGCTGGCAGCTGCTTGCAGCCAGTCACCATTACTGGGGCACCAATACCATCTGCTGCAGAGACCTTCTCAAGAGAGGTCACATCTTAATTTCCCACACTTTATTTCATAAATAGGGTAGGGCTCGAAACTTGACCTCATAATAACTTAGCCTATATTCTTAAGTCGAGTGCAAACAGTAAATTCATTCATCGATTAGCATTCTGTTTTTAGTTCTAATGGGAAGGGAAATAGTATTTTTTTTTAAAAGATTTTATTTATTTATTTGACAGAGATAGAGACAGCCAGCGAGAGAGGGAACACA
>NW_023200148.1:0-689 GCF_002007445.2 Ailuropoda melanoleuca
ATTCCCACCAACAGTGTAAGAGTGTTCCCCTTTCTCTGCAGCCTCACCAACATTTATTTTCTCCTGTCTTGTTAATTTTAGCCATTCTGACTGGCATGAGGTGATATTTCATTGTGGTTTTGATTTGTATTTCCCTGATGGCAAGTGATATGGAACATTTTTTTTCATGTGTCTGTGGTCATTTGTATGTCTTCTTTGGAGAAGTGTCTGTTCATGTTTTCTGCCCATGTCTTGACTGGATTATTTGTTTTTTGGGGTGTTGAGTTTGAGAAGTTCTTTATAGATCTTGGGTACTAACCCTCTATCTGATATGTAATTTGCAAATATCTCCTCCCATTCCATGCATTGTCTTTTACTTTGGTTGGCTGTTTCCTTTGCTGTACAGAATCTTTTTATCTTAATGAAGTCCCAATANTAATGAAGTCCCAATAATTCATTTTTGATTTTGTTTCCCTTGTCTCTGAGACGTGTCTTGCAAGAAATTGCTGTGGCTGAGGTTAAGGCGGTTGTTGTCTGTGTTCTCCTCTAGGGTTTTGATGGGTTCCTGTATCACATTGAGGTATTTCATCCATTGCGAATTTATTTTTGTGTATAGTATAAGAAAATGGTCCAGCTTCGTTTTTCTACATGTGGCTATCTAATTTTCCCAGCACCATGTATTGAAGAGACTGTCCTTTTTCCATTGGATA
>NW_023200149.1:0-557 GCF_002007445.2 Ailuropoda melanoleuca
ATTTTATTGTATCCAATATATTAAGAAATACCATTTCAATATATAATCAATATTTTTAAGCTTATTCATGCGTTGCTGTACATTTCTTTTCATACAGTCTTTGAGATCCGGGGTGTATTTGGACACATCTCACTTTGGACTAGCCACATTTCAGTGGCTCATGGCTACTGTCTAGAGAACCTAACTGCAGAGATAAGCATTATACAACTAAATAAGCAGCTGATGATTAATTGCAGTGGTAATAAATGCCATGAATGAAAGTTCAAGATGCAGTGGAGACTAACCTAGTAACAGAGAGTGGTGGCAGTAGTGGTGGTCAGAGGAGGCTTCCTGGAGGCAGTGGCGTTGTGATATTTGTGCAGAAACCTACAGGTGGCAAGAGCCAGGGGGTGGGNTCAGGGGGTGGGGAGATGAGCATCAGGGACAGAGGGGACAGCAGACCCCAAGGCGTGTAGACCCCAAGGTGGCAAGGAGGGACAAGGAGGGTGCTGCTTTTGAGGGACAGCAGGTGGAATGCTGGCGTCACTGCAGGGTGGAGTAGTGAGAGATGGGATGGG
>NW_023200150.1:0-1229 GCF_002007445.2 Ailuropoda melanoleuca
AGAGCCCTGCATCGGGCTCCCGGCTCAGAGGGAAGCCTGCTTCTCCCTCTGCCCCTCTGCCCTGTTTGCACTCTCTCTTTCTCTTGCTCTATCTCAAATAAATAAAATCTTAAAAAAAAGAAAAAAGAAAAGAAAATATTAACTCTTGTAATGAAGAGCTCTGTCCTGATGCCCAATTTCAACAATTCCTTTAGTTTCACTTACTTCTTTTTTTATATTGCATATCTAAAGTAAATTGTGCTNAGTAAATTGTGCTTAGAAACAGGACTTATATTATCTATCTTCTTCCTTTCTTTCAATGAAAAACATCGTAAGTGAGGTTCACTACTGTAGGGTTCAGACAGACCTTCAGGGCCAACTCCTCCCAGCCCTGCTTCCCTTTTTGACTTAGGGTAGAGCCAGAGTCAAGCTCCCACAGTCTCATTTCAGGGGCCCCACTGCATAACTGGCACGTAGGTCTTGGATGGGACTACCTAGTCCAAATCTATGAATCTACTTGAAACCAAACTTCAGGTAGGAAACTTGGGGGTCAAGGATTGGGGCAATTTGTCTCCCTTTCCAGAAGACCCCTGGGCTACTGATATAAATATTTTCCTTCCACATCTCAGTTCAAGAACTGACTTTAATGCCTCTTATTACCTTTCTCCTATAGTCCATGTCTTCTAGGATGCATAAGTATAATGATCTGCTCACAGATGGTCTTCCATCTTTATCCATACAAGCACAGAATGGCAACATCTTTTGCATAAGAAGAGAAAGGAGATGTTCATGTAATCCCCCCCAGGGCATAAATTTGGCAGATTGTCCTATTAGACGAGTCAATAAAAGCTTAATATTTATATACTTGTAATTCAGTGGAACACAGTGAAACACTTCAAACAGTGCTGAGAATTACCATAGTAATTGGATACACTAGTAATCTAATATATTTTATCTATTGGTGTTTCAGGAGAAATATGTATCTCTATTGTTTGTCAAGAGTATTACCTTGGTAGCCTATTAGTGGTAATTCTTGATTAATCCTGATGTTACATGTTGAATGCTGGTCAAAATGTCACCACAGAAAGGCAACCATAATGTGTACATCTTTCAAGAGGAGTATAAAATTTCTTCACTTTTTTTAAAAAAAATTAATATATTTTTTTAAGATTTTGCTTATCCATTTGAGAGAGAGACAAAGAGAGCACAAGCAAGGGGAAAGGCAGAGGGAGAGGGAGAAGCACACACTC
>NW_023200151.1:0-892 GCF_002007445.2 Ailuropoda melanoleuca
GGTTGAGTTCCAATTTCAGAGCGTTGTGGTCTGAGAATATGCAGGGGATAATTTCGATCTTTTGGTATTGTCTGCCCGTTTCTTGACTGGATTTTTTGTTTTTGGAGTTTTGAGTTTGATAAGTTCTTTATAGATTTTGGATACAAGCCCTTCATCTGCGATGTCATCGGTGAATATCTTCTCCCACTCTGTAGGTTGCCTTTTAGTTTTATTGATGATTTCTTTTGCTGTGCAAAAGCTTTTTATCTTGATGAAGCCCCAACAGTTCATTTTTGCTTTTGTTTCCCTTACTTTGGAGACGTGTCTGGAAAGAAGTTGCTGTGGCCGAGGTCGAAGAGGTTGCTGGCCCTTCTTTCTCACTGTGGCATCATAGCCCTGGGTGGCGCAGCCACAGCTGTAAAGCCACCTTCCCTCTACAGGCAGCTGGATACCACAAGAGCATTACAGTGAAGCCTTCAGAGAACATTTTTACCTAAATAAATAAGGCTTCTGATTTCCTCAGATGAATCACTTTCTCTAGTAATTTCCTGGCTCTACCCTTGTCTATGCAGCCTTCACAGATAGGGCACGAGGCCATCCTCCAAACTCTGAAATAGACTCTGCTCTGGGGGGAGGGGGTAAGGAGCCAGTAGTGCAGTAAGTCAGCCGTGGAGCTGGCCCCGGCCTGAGTTTGTACCCTGATTTCAGGAACTGGGACTCCCCATTGACCAAGCCTCTGCCTCGGCCCCATTTCNGGCCCCATTTCTGGTCCTTTGTCTCCGCTCAGTATTCAGCCCAACATCCTACTCTACTTGGTCTGCACTGCTCTTGTGTCTTCTCTGTTGCCGATCTTCCCCAGCTGGGCGTACAGCAGGCTGCCATCCTGCACGGCTCCAAGGGTGCCACGTACATG
>NW_023200152.1:0-623 GCF_002007445.2 Ailuropoda melanoleuca
TGTTTCCCCTGCCTGGAATGTTCTTCCCTCAGATCTTCATATACTTACTTCATCACTTCATTCAGCTCTCTATTCAAGTGTAATCTTTGTAGAAAGACTGTCCCTTAAGTAGAATGCCTTCATCATTCTGGATCCCCTTGCTTTCTTCACTTCTCTTCACTCTAATTATCTTGTTTACCTTAATAGTGTGTATTTATTTGTTGACTTGTTAATTTTCTATCTCCCCACTGACAGATACAAATTATATGAAGGCAGGACTTTATCCATCTTGCTTACTGCTTGCAGGATGTTTTCAGCTGTGTGTATAAAGTGAAACAATGGAAAGTGACTCAGACAATCAAGGACATCTGTGTTCTCACATAAATGTGTATCTGGCAATTCAACAGCCTCAGAGCCCAGGATTNTCCAGGATTGACATTTCTGTTCTTCTCACACTGCAGAATGGCTGCTGGAGCTCCAGCCTTCACATCCTGACCCCACCATGTTACAAGGGAGGGAAAGGACTTCATCACGTTGCATTTCTTCAGAATCTTTTTCAGACTCCTGGCAAAATTCCTCTTTTATAGTGTTGTCCATATGAAGTCAAGTCAATCATGGTTTCTCCCTGGGGAGGAGGACAAACC
>NW_023200153.1:0-1330 GCF_002007445.2 Ailuropoda melanoleuca
ATTAAAATTTTCGTTAATACTTTTTTCAAGTCTACACATCATCTTGACCATTGTTACTCTGAATACCATTTCTGATAATTTGGTTATATTCATATCCATTAGTTCTGTGGCAGAGGCCACAGGCTCATTGTCTTTTCTTTGCTGGGGGGGATTTCTCATTCTCATCATTCTGATGAGGAGACGTTGCAGGGTTGTCCAGAGCCCAAATTATTGACCGGGACCCAGGCAGTGCNACCCAGGCAGTGCACACTTGTTTTATAGGGACCTTAGGGATGTGGGCTTCTTGATTTTTCAGCCTGCCTTCTGGGGGAGGGTCCTGCCTCGCTGATACTCAGGCAACCCTGTTTGGGTAGAGTCTCCGTGTCCCCTGTGAGGGGGGATGGGGGTGGGCACACTGTGAGCCAGTATTTCCAGGCTTTTGTTCACTGGCAGCTTTCCCTGGCGGTCTGCTG
Source organism: Ailuropoda melanoleuca (assembly GCF_002007445.2). Taxonomy (NCBI): domain Eukaryota; kingdom Metazoa; phylum Chordata; class Mammalia; order Carnivora; family Ursidae; genus Ailuropoda; species Ailuropoda melanoleuca. Next base: position 453 of record NW_023200153.1, read on the forward strand.
TGCCTCTTCTGAGAGTCAGAGCTGCAGTAGTCGAATCTCAGCCTCTGTCTCAGAACAGAGGGATCGTGGACCATTCTCCACTGATGTTCTGGCCACTTTAACTCTGTTTCTGTTGGTGCTGCTCAACCCTGCAGTGTCCCGAGATATGCGCCCCACACCCGGCGTCCCAGCCCTCACTTCCAGGGCCAGCGCGTCTCTGTCCTTTGTGCTTCTAACGCCACCAGCCGCCAGCCGCAGCTGCCCCTGTGCGCTCCCGGAGCTCCCGGTCTCAGTCTGGATCCAGTGAGCACACTGGGATTCTGGAGTTCCGTGAGATGCCTGGTGGCGTGCGCTCCTGGCTCAGGGTCTGATTCTGCTGTCTTGCAGGTGCCGCCCACAAGTCCGCCCACTCCCCCGTGCAGGTGGCCTGCCAGCCACCAGCCACCCCCGTGTGCTCCTGGATCTCCCCGTCTCAGTCTGGTTCCAGTGAGCGCACCGGAGCTCCGTTTCAGTCTGGTGGTGCACGTTCCCTGGCTCACGGTCCCAGTCTGTTTTCTTGCAGGTGCCGGTCCCCGAGTCCGCTCGCTACCCGGTGTGGCGGCTCCCTCCCCCTTCCGTTTATCTTCCTATATCTGTGCGCGGTTTCACGGCTCCCCACTTCATACCTCAATACTCAGCACTGGAGATATTCATTTGTAGAGATCCAGATGTATCTTCCTGCGTCTTAGGCTGATTCTGTGGATGTTCAGGCTGGTCTCATACCTATCTAGCTCGACTCAGGGGACCTGCTGAAAAAGGGGTCCCCTACTCCTCCGCCATCTTAACCTCATTTCTCCATTTTACTTGCTAATCATCTTTTGATATTTCCACTGATAGTTTAAAACTTGTTTTTATATAAT
>NW_023200154.1:0-961 GCF_002007445.2 Ailuropoda melanoleuca
AGGAGCCATCACCCATCCATGGCCTTGCCCAACCAGTGGCATCCATGGAGCTATTGTGGTATGACTTCAGGCTCAGTATGCAACCATCTAAACACAAAGAGAACAGAAGTTTATCTGAGGTCTTGTTCCCTAATTCCTTTAATCAAACCTTAGTTTTGTTACTTGGTGCCTGTCCTATTATCCCAAGGGATATGCTTAGTGAACAGCTGTTACCTAATGGTTGCTTTAAATATGGGGCTATTTTTAAATGCAATTGTTACTTGATTTAGAGCATTTATAAACTGAAGATAAGCACAAAATGTGTAGAAACTAAAAAATTAGCCTTGGCTTCCTGGATGATTTGACATTGCAGGAAATGCTGACTGGCTTCTATTGGCTGTTGGCTTAGCTTGGGAAGAACATTTCCTTGGACTATCTTGTGCATGCACATGAATTGCAAATGAAAAGCCACCAAGCTTTGCATTTCCAAAGGGATACTGCGTAGGTTTCATAATGCATCAAATATTTCAGACTTTAAGTGGTTTTCTCCAAATATTAGTTAATCTTCACTAGTTTGTTGGAATCCTTGGCAGGTAGGTAGCACATGAAGAACTATAGCAATTTCACTGCTCTGTATTTTTTTTATGAAGATGAATGAAAAAGTAAATACATTGAGAGAGTCTTACAATATATTACATTTGTAGTGTTTAGGCCTATTTGCAGAAAATAAATAGATCTAGGGCTGAAGCATTATGGATCAAGAGAGTCAGAGGTGTTTATTGATTAGATGAAGATATCTACAAAAAATCACATTCAGTGATCTGTTGTGCATATCATTGGGGGCAGTGCAAGTGGACTGTAACATTGGGAGAAACTGCCCTTTGCTGCATGGCATTTTGATTGCCAAGTGTCATTTTTTCTTAATTTATAGCTATGCCATGAACTGTTATATTTTAGACTTAAAGCACAAAACCAAACAAAC
>NW_023200156.1:0-690 GCF_002007445.2 Ailuropoda melanoleuca
AGTGTCCCATAGGTTTTGGACCGTTGTGTTTTCATTCTTGCTGGTCTCCATAAATTGTTTAAATTGATTTTTATTTCCTGGTTTATCCAACATTCTAGAGCAGGATGGTTCTTAGTTTCCAAGTGTTTGAGTTTCTTCCAAATTTTTCCTTGTGATTTTGTTCCAATTTCAAAGCACAGTGGTCTGAGAATATGCAGGGAATAATTTCAGCCTTTTGGTATCAGTTGAGACCTGTTTTGTGACCTAGTGTATGGTCTATTTTGGACAAAGTTCCANCTGGACAAAGTTCCATGTACATTTGAAAAGAATGAGTATTCTGTAGTTCTGGGGTGTCGTGTTCTATATATACCTATGAGGTCCATCTGGTCTATTATGGCAGTCAAAGCTCTTGTTTCTTTGTTGATTTTCTGCTTAGGTGTTCTGTCTATTGCTAAAAGCAGAGTGTGGATGTCCCCTACTATTAATGTATATTTTTAACGTATTTTTATCTTAATGTCTCTTTACTCTGCTTAAGAGTTGGCTAGTGTATCTTGCTGCTCCCCTGTAGGGGGTGTAGATATTTATCATTGTCAGATACACTTGTTGGATATATCCTTTAAGAATAATATAGTGTCCCATTAAAAAATGTTCAAAATCATTAGCCATCAAGGAAATTCAAATCAAAACCACACTAAGATACCACCTTATGCC
>NW_023200157.1:0-251 GCF_002007445.2 Ailuropoda melanoleuca
TTCCAACGAAATGCTTGCTCCGTGGGGAAATCCTGTCAAAACTGCTGGCTTCAATGGAACGAAAAGGCCCAGAACACGTCCGTCAGAAACAATCCCGTACAGGGAGCGTGTTAGCACTATCATCACCCTTCTTGAATAGGGAAACATGAGGGAAAATGGACGCGGAAGCCTGACGAGAGTGCCCCATAGTGGTCTCTGAGACACCACACAGTCCAGGGAAATATCAACGATCATCATCTCTCGTGAGTAAG
>NW_023200157.1:635-806 GCF_002007445.2 Ailuropoda melanoleuca
CCAAATCACGTCCGTCAGAAACAACACCGTACAGGGACCGTCTTAGCACTATCATCACCCTTCCTGAATAAGGAAACATGAGGGATAGTGGTCACGGAAGCCTGACGAGAGTGCCCCATAGTGGTCTCTGAGACCACACACATTCCAGGGAAATATCAACGATCATCATCT
>NW_023200158.1:0-2845 GCF_002007445.2 Ailuropoda melanoleuca
TTTTTTTTTTTTTTACAGCACACAGGAGAAAGTTGACATCTCCAATACGCCTCACATCAAATAACTACGACTACTATTTTAGTGTAGTTATATACAACCTTAGTTTAAAAAAAACAAACCTCATTTTTTGAAAACCAGGCCCTACCTCATAGATCATCTATAACCCACTGAGAAACCCTCTTATCCTCCAGGGCTCATCCCCCAATACCCACTTGTCATTCTCCAGATTCCAGTTGCCCTGACCACCTTCTCTGAGATGCTCTATACATTCTATACGTTCTTTTGTTTGGGACACTTGAACATGTTGTCCTTCTCCCCACCATCCCTCTCTACCCCCACTTAGGCCAGAGCTCCTTCTTCTTCCTATTCCAGCTCCCTGATTTTGTCTGCATTCGTTGACTATGTCCCTCCAGCCTAAATAAGACATTGCAATTCAAGAGATTAAAGAAGGAAGGTTCTTTGGCAGAGAGTTGGTTTCTCCCCCCTGTGAAACATGGAGAGAAAATCCTTACTTTATAACAGGGGAGTGATTTTCAAGAGAATCACCCAGGAGGCTAGGCATGAGTCCCCACAAGCGCAGAGGACACAAGGACTGGTGGTAGACCCACTCCTTAATATTCTAAAGGTGGAGGCCTAGGGTCAACTGGTTGACCTGACTTGAGGCAGAGCTAAGAGCAGTGGCCACCCTGGGAGTGAGCTGACCATTCACTGGCATGGACAATACTGCGTGAGTTTTTCCTCTGGCCAGGTAGGGCTTGTCTTAGAATAGATCCACCAAGAGAACCAACTGGAAGGGCAAAAACCCAACACAGACCTGGAGCTTGAGACCCTGGGGTGTTCACGGGAGTAAAAACAACCAGACTGAGAAGGGCATTGGAGATAGAGCTCATAACAGGTGCATCTTTAAGGAACTCACAAAGCTCCTTGAGAGAAAGAGCAAACATTATATACCTGTTGCCCAGAGGGCATCGACTCCAAGGCAAGACTTGGAGCAAATATTACTTTCCTTTCCTTTCCCCCCTGAGCTCCAATCCCGTGGAAGCCAGAACCCTGTAGTTACTACACAGAAGAGGAGGCAGAGCAGAAAACCAGTGAAGAAGCCATCTCCAACCCCCACAATCCCAGTTCGGGAACTGAGGTAAGAGATAAAACCTGAAATTGAATGATATTCATTGTTATACAGCTATTAGGCTGAGATGACTCTTTATTACCTAGTAGTAGCCAAAAAAGCCAGAGACCTGGAGATTTCATTCAGGTTTAGATAAATAACTTTTCAATAAGCATTGTTTAATGGGAAAAGATTGTACTCAATTGAACCCAGTTCCCTCAGAAATTTGGTTACATGTGTGTACCCACTTCCATGTAAAATATATGTTTAGATGTATACATATTATATTAAGATGTGTGTGTATATATATATATATATATAATATGAAGGTAATTATACATATCATCATAAATAATGCTGGTGTGAATATTCTTGTAACTAAATCTTTGTGCCTTTGGATACATTTCCAAACTGGATAAGCAATTATACAAGTTTTTAAAAAATTTTTATAGATATCACTTATGCTTCAAAACAGTTGTATCAATTGATATAAATTTACATTCTCAGTGGAAGCTTCATTTCTCTTAAGGATTTTGGGTACAGGTCTTTAGAAGTGGATTTCTTTATATGGTCTTACCATTTCCAGTCTGGTCCCTTCTAATCTATTCTTTATTCAATAGACAGAATATATTTTAAAAATATAACTTTCCTGGGGCATCTGGATGGCTCAGTCGGTAGAGCATCTCACTCTTGGTTTTGGCTCGGGTCATGGTCACAGGGTCTTGAGATTGAGTCCTGTGTCATGGAGTCTGCTTCAGATTCTCTCGCTATTCCTCTCCCCCACCCCCTCTCTAAAATACAATAAATAAATAAATCTTTAATATATATATAAAGCTTTCCTACATTTGGCTTTCTCAAGTGCTCTTCGCTCTAGCTGGAATGTACTTCCCCAACGTTTCCCATAGCTTCTTCCCATCTTTCCTGTCTTAACTTAAATGTCACCTCCTCAGAGAAGTCTTCCCTGACTCTTTCTTAATGAAAGTAAGGCTGCTTATTACCCCCCACATAACACACCACTTCTTTTCTTTAAACTGTTATTTATAGTTATTTAAACCATTTATCCGTTTGTTTTTTTCCTCCTATTGGGGTGTAGACTCCATGGGAACAAGGATTTTGTTTGCGTGCGTGTGCGTGTGCATGTGTGTGTGTGTGAGTGTGAGTGAAAGCTTACTGTGGACAATCTCCACCCATAGTGGGTGCTCAGTCAATTTTTGTTGAAGGCAGGACAGAAGCAAGGAAGCAATAAATGACAAGTAGGTCCGCTTCCAGGTTTTCTCTCACCTGATTTCGGTGTCATCTTCCAAGCAATCCTTCTTTAGGTGGGGAAGGACTGGTGGAGGGGGACCTGGCCATCCAGCAAACAACCTCTCCTTAGTGATAACCAAATCATTTTCATCGGCACTGTCACACCTGTCGGAGGAAAGGCTGCCTGTTTCTGGACTCTCCCACTGAGAGCAGCAGGCAGCAGGGCCAAAGCTCAAGCTATTTTTGGTAAAGATATTGGACAAGTGCCATTTCAGCCTCTGCCTTGGTACTTTGTGGTACTTGGTGAAAGTACAGCCTCCTTGGGCGAAGCGTGGGAACCCATCACCTACTCTGGAAAAGTGAAGAAGCCTCTGGGTTTCGCACATAATTTTCTGTCCCAAAGAGCTTTATAATAATAATAATGAAAAGATGGAAAAATATTCCATGCTCATGGATTGGAAGAATTAACATAGTTAAAATGTCCATACTACC
>NW_023200159.1:0-234 GCF_002007445.2 Ailuropoda melanoleuca
CACAGGAATATTAATAAACCTTCAGGGAGCAGGGTCATCACACGTCCTTCAAAGAATTATTTCCCAAAAGGTTTTTGCTTCAAGAAACTCCTCTCAGCTTAGAATAACACTGTAAATACCATCATGATGTGAAAATGTGTGTTCTGTGTATCAGCCAATCTGATCTCTGACTAGAGGTTTCTCTGAGTTTTGAGCCAATCTTGAAGGTGAACTATGAATGGAGACACTGCCCCC
>NW_023200159.1:327-697 GCF_002007445.2 Ailuropoda melanoleuca
GGGGAAATACGAAGATACGACCAAGACAGATTTAGGATTAAAACAGGTTTAGGATTAAGCACGGTGAATCGAAGACATATTTTTTCTCTGTGCCTCTCTCAGAACCCACTGAAATGAGAGTAAACATTTTTTTTTGTAAGTTATGAACCCCAAAGGACCTAAAGAACAGGCAAGGATGACAGATGTTGATGATTTGGGAACAGAGAGTGAATGGACAAGTGGTAACTGGTTTAGCCAAATGAAGAAAGTTGAATCCTAAGTGTCCACAGAGGGAAATGCCAACAAAAATCCAGGTGTTTTAAGAGTCTCAAGAATTTGGGCTTTTGATACCTCAGGAGATCAGAGTGAGGAGTGCAGGGTAAGGGGACTT
>NW_023200161.1:0-646 GCF_002007445.2 Ailuropoda melanoleuca
GTTGGTAATAGCATTACTAACAACCCAGGAGTGAGGATTACCCAATGTTTCCTCAAATTAACCTTGATGAAAGGGAACTCATCACGTTTTATCTGTACATCTCTGCCATTATGACTCTCTGTGGGCCCACTGGGTCAGCAGTAGCATAGCCAAAGCTGGCTGATATTTACACGTAGCTTCTTTCTATTGATTATTGAGTTTCTCCTCTGAGGTGGGTACTGTTTGGTGGATATTAGCATGAGATACAAAGATTTTCACCCTCCATGTCCACTTCAGTATGTATTTCACATACATCTATAGACTTCCTTATCTCTCTTCTTTCAAGTTTGCTAGTTCCATTCACTGACCAACTATCCAAGCCTTTCAGCAAAGTACAGAAGTCCATGCATATCCACATACATCAGGCAACCTCTCTTTCCACACAAAGTTAACAACCAAGGGCACCGTCCATTATGGGAATTTTCCTTNATTATGGGAATTTTCCTTCACTCCTTCACCCTTATTTATTTATTTATTTATTTAGTCCCCTGATATGTGAGGCTTATTTATTTATTTATTTATTGAGTCCCCTGATGTGTGAGGCTGTTGTACCACTGTATTCTACTTCTGGTTAGTACCAACTTGCCCAGCAATCCATCCATACACC
>NW_023200162.1:0-638 GCF_002007445.2 Ailuropoda melanoleuca
ACTCTGAGCAGGGTGTAATATACCTTCTGTCTTCTTCATGTCCATTAATGGAACACTTTTTCAACCATGACGTTTTGACAGTTTTAACTCGCAAGTAATGATTTGCGTGTGGTTATCAGCTGATTATATATGCACTGGGGTTGCTGGAGCTGTTTCAAGAACGCAGAGACCCTTATGCTCCCCAAGTTGCTGCCAGTCGTCACAGACCTCAATATGGCCCTTCTCCTGTGAGCTTATGGCACACGGTAACAGCAACAGTTGGACTGCTGTTCATGGCACTCTGTGGAAACAGCAACACAGAAAAAATGTGCTAATAAAAATGTGTCTGCGTAGAAAGAAGTTGGAGAGGAGTGAGTTTCACTGGGAGACCATTCTNATAGAAAGAAGTTGGAGAGGAGTGAGTTTCACTGGGAGACCATTCTCTCAGTTAGCCTTTGTTTTGCCGAACAGAGGGTGTTTGAATCAGTCCTGGTGTGAGAGAGGGTTTGATTGTTCTCTGAAGATACAATATTCTTTCATTGTCGATGAAGGTCTAGAAACAGTTGCCATGCCTAGCAGGAGACCAGTCATTGGATTCAGGCATTAATGAGTGGAAGAATTGCTTCCACACTATAAAATGACAAAAGGTGACATGTCTT
>NW_023200163.1:0-1251 GCF_002007445.2 Ailuropoda melanoleuca
AAGAGAAAAGTGGGAATGACATTGATTGAACTGCTACATGGCACACATCTGATAGGCTTTTTTCACAACCTCTATGGGGAATTTCAAAATTAATATTGTGACCTTGTTCCTTGGGGAAAAAAAGAAATTGAGAGTCATACTTTAATATATTTAAGTTTAGATGTTATGTTTTGGTACCACTTGAGGTGAGTAATTTAGAGATAAATCTACTCTGTCCACAAGACCTAGCCATGAAAAAGTGTCAATTCAGAATATTTCTTAGTTTAGTCAGCATAAACAAGATTAAAAAGTTTCACCAATAACAGATTCCTTCTTCTTTAAAGAAAAAATATTTTAATAAAAGGCTCCACTTGTAACATAACATTGGGAGAGATGGACTCTCTTTCACATCTATAAGACCAAAGGGTAAGGGATAATGTAGGAGCCTGGTCAAGAACTGAGACTACAGCTTTTTTAACACTCTTCTACTTAGATTAAATTCTGGGATCATAACAAGCTAAACCATTCAGTTTTCTAATGTTTAGCTCTAGAGAGGTAGAAAGTCCAGCAAAGTCATGATCTCAAGATGGGTCAATAACATCCCAGTTGCTTCTATCTGGAAGACAGTAGACCATGAGGCTATCCTGCTTTTAACTGTGGTGAGAAACTGTGTTGGAACAGAGGATTAGTGAAAGTCCTTCTCTCTCCATAGCACCAATAAATCCCCCTCCTACCTTTTAAAATCAATCCATCTAAATGATGGAGTTGATTAAAATAAGATCTTTCCTAGAANCTTTCACTAATAACAGATTCCTTCTTCTTTAAAGAAAAAATATTTTAATAAAAGGCTCCACTTCTAACATAACACTGGGAGAGATGCACTCTCTTTCACATCTATAAGACCAAAGGGTAAGGGATAATGTAGGAGCCTGGTCAAGAACTGAGACTACAGCTTTTTTAACACTCTTCTACTTAGATTAAATNTTTAGATTAAATTCTGGGATCATAACAAGCTAAACCATTCAGTTTTCTAATGTTTAGCTCTAGAGAGGTATAAAGTCCAGCAAAGTCATGATCTCAAGATGGGTCAATAATATCCCAGTTGCTTCTATCTGGAAGACAGTAGACCATGAGGCTATCCTGCTTTTAATTGTGGTGAGAAACTGTGTTGGAACAGAGGATTAGTGAAAGTCCTTCTCTATCCATAGCACCAATAAATCCCCCTCCTACCTTTTAAAATCAATCCATCTAAATGATGGAGTTGATTAAAAT
>NW_023200164.1:0-945 GCF_002007445.2 Ailuropoda melanoleuca
GCGCCAACGGATCCTGCCATCCCAAGTCCAGTCACCCACTGCCGCAGGACAAACACTCCAGAATCTGGGGGCTCGAAACCACAACGACGGGTCATTTCCTGTGCGTGCGGGCTGAGGGGGCGGGGACACGCACAGGTGCACTCAGCTGCTTGGTGGGGGTCAGAAGCACTCGCACGTGCTGGGCAGACGGCTGGCCGGCACAGCTCGCTGTCCTCCCTGGGGGCCTCTCTTTCCAGGTGGCACCTCATCTCCAGCAGCATGGCGGCAGGCTTCCAGGAAAGTGGGATGGACTCTCAGGGGCCAGCCCAGAACTACATGGTGTTGTTCCCAGCACATTCTGTGTGTCAGAGCAGACCGCAAAGCAGCCCGACGCTACAGGAGGGGTGAGCTCCGTTCTTGGGTGGGAGGAACAGGGTGTGTCTTCACGGAGGGGCGGGCTCACCAGGGTCCACGATGGCACGCCGCATCCCAGTCACAGGCTGAGAACAGAGTGCTCAGTGTCCACGCTCTACAGAGACGCGTTGGGCCATCTCAGGACGACTTGCAAAGGAATGACCCCAAATGTCACGTGCTCTGGAGGTCTGGACAGGAAGACTTGGGACAGTGGGACGAGGTCCCGTGGGGTGTTCTCAAGCTCTGTGGTGCCTTCCCTCTTCTCCTCCCGGGGAAAGGGGCTTCCTCCCTTGTCATAAGCCCAAGGAAACCTTCCAGACAAACGTGGACTGAGCCATCTGAAACTCGCAGGATGCAGGGACTGGCACCTCACTGACAGCAGACAAGCCTCGTGTGACCGCTAAAGGGGTGCATGAGCAGGGGTGTGTACTGTGGTCAGAGACCACCCCGGGTGAGTAAATTCCATCAGAGTCTGCAGAGTGGACCACAGAAAGCCAGGGCTGAGGGGGACCTGGGAAGCAGGGATCACCCACCCATGCCAGGGAACCGCCA
>NW_023200165.1:0-1802 GCF_002007445.2 Ailuropoda melanoleuca
TAAAAAACACATACACACCAGATATGTTTTCAAAAAGCAAGTTTTAAAGTCACCTCCCCTAAACCCTTAAGTACTTAATCCCTTAAACCTGAAATGTAAGGTCTCAATCACAGAAAGGCTGAGGCAGACCTTGGAGCACAGGATGCCAGAGGGCAAGTGTAAACGTCATCCTAGCAGCCTCCAGAGAGGAAGAGTAAATCTTTCAGTGGGTTCTGCACCAACAGGAGGAAAGGGGGGCCTTTTGACACCAGGCTGTCCAAACAAAGGTAGAGATTTAAGAGACCGAGGATTCATGGGCCATGCATCTGTAATCAAAACATCCTTCTGCCAAAACCAAGAATGGTCTTTTCATTCAAGCAGAGCAAATTTACATCTGCACACCTGTAACATAGAAACTACAAACATGAACTATCTTTAAGAGATTATAAAGTCAACAGAAGAAATTCTCATTACAAGGTAACATTGCCCAGAGTACAGACATTACAAAAGGTTTTCCTTCTGGACTCTATAATATAAGGAACATCACAGGTGAGAGACTGGAGAACAGCCTGGCAGCCCAGTGCCCTTCCCTAGATGGTGATTCTCTAAACAAAAATCTTAAATCCATTTTTAGTTGCTTAGATGAATCACAAACACATTCAAAATTTTACATAAAAAAATGTTTGGGCTACTTACTAATAATCTATTAAGTACTAGAACCTTATAAAGTAAATTAACCATTTTCTAGAGGATTTTTAACTTTCAACTTACTAACTTAAAAATAATAGGTTGTTTTAAGTATTTTGTTCCATAAAATAATACAGCACTCAAGTTAACAAGTGCTTCATAGATGTTGCTGCTGACAGGTTTACTTCAATTTCTCTATTTTGTTTCTCTCCGGCGATTTGTTTTCATCAGTTATCATCTACTGGAAAGTAATAGTTCTATGGGTAGGGAATGTCTTTGACCTTCCCAAAAGGGCTATGGGTTTAAAAATTCAAGAATCATTGCTCCAGAATCTAGTTAGCTATGAAGTCCATTCTGTCTGTACGTAGAGGAAAAATGCCCAATTGGAAAAATTAAAAATCTTTTAAACTAGGATAGATAATGTTGCCTATGGAATTCTTTTCACCACCTAAGGGGACTTCTTACCACTGTCTCAGCTCAAACCCTAAACCCAAACCTTGCCTCTCTCTGGTCAGAAAATTGTCACAATGCCAAACAGCATGTTCTATCTACACTTGCTCTGGAAATGATTCTATCCAGTTCCATGGCTTTGACGTGACCTGTAGGCCAAATATCCCTAAATATAGATCTCTGGACTGGCCGGAGTTCCAGATTCTTACCTTCCACTGGTTGCTTGATATTTCCCTTTAAATGTTTAATATATTCCTCAAATGTAATATGACTGAAGGAAAACTATTGGCACACCCGCCCCCCCACACACACACACNTACCCGCCCCCCCACACACACACACACTACACATCCAATCTTTCCCTAGTCTTTTGCATTTTAATAGGTGGCTCTACTCAATTCCTAATGCCAAAAATGTAGTAAGATTCCTGGATTTCAGTCTCATCCTGGCCCTCTCTTCTCATAGTTTGTGGTCTGTCCGTGAGTTCTTACAGTTCTAACTCCGAAAAATCATCCAGCCCTACTTGTTCTTTTCCTCCCCACTGTTGCCATCCTGACCCAAACCACCCCCCACTCTCACCAGGACTGCTATAATGTCTTCCTAACTGACTTTCCGATGTCCACGTTTGAGCATCCACTCTCTCACACCCTTCGCACATGCACACATGAGCACACATACACACACGC